>NW_023045020.1:0-76079 GCF_011762505.2 Arvicanthis niloticus | reverse complement strand
TCTATTGTAGGTCAAGCAAACAAATAAAACAAAAATTAAAAATTAAAAATCTATAGTAATCTGATGTGGGGAGCCGACAGAAGGCAGCTATCATCCTTGCAGGCATCTTGAGCTATATACCCTGACAAGAGATTGTTTTAACAGCCTACAACAGCGAGCACACTCTGATAACATCTTGTTTTATATACCCAGGATTTTCCCTTGGGTGTGTGTGACTTAAAGGTGTGAATTAACGAGTGAGACTTATAAAAAGTGAGAGGCAGATAGAAGAGGGGACTGGAAACTTGGAACTTGGAGGCACTAGGGACTAGGAACTCGAGATTTGGGACTTGGACAAAAAACAAGAGACTTTGAAAGAGAGAAATAGAGAGACTGAGAATAAATGGGACTGAATTATACTCTGTCTGGTCTCCATTCTTAGTGTCAACCCTCACTCTCTCTCTTGCTGAACCCTGACCTGCAGACTGGAGCAGCAGTATGAGCCCGGACAATTTAGCCCACAATGCTTGGGGCAGTGCAGGCTCTAACAATTTTGGCCCCCAAGCTTTTGGCAGTGTGTGTTCCAACATTTGGCAGAGTGGTCCGTGACAATCTGAGGGGCAAGATGTGAAACCCTCTAGTATTGCAGTACTTGAGCAGGCCTCTGGTATTGGTATTAGCCCCAAATGTGCTACAGTTATTGTGTGAGCCTAGAAAGCAGAGCATCTTCAGGCTTCCTCTATGCTTAGACTTGCAGCTCTAAGACTAGGAAATTGAAATATTTCAGCCGTTGGAAGCAGCCAGTTTTCTAGGTCTTGTATATACATAGGAGGTAGGGGATTTCTTAGCTATGAACACAAACCAGCATTAGAGCTCTTAGCTGGCAACTGGGAACACTTCTTCCTCCTCAGGTCTACTCCTGCTTTTGTTGTTGCTCTTCTGCCCTTCTTTCTCCCATAGGCATTCTTAAACTGTTCAGCTATCATTTCTGTAGCTGTGTAGACAGCTACATTGCTGCTTTCATAGTTCAGTCTGCTGACAACTAAGCTACCATTGCTGCTTTGCTGCCTCTTCTGCTTCTTTCCTTCCTGTGTTGATTTATTCCTGAGTTACCATCATAGCTTAGATTATAAATAGAAGGCAAGAAAATTTCCCTTGAGGGGGATGGAGAAATGGATCTCTTGTTAGGAACACTTGTTGCTTCAGTATATGACCTAGGTTTGGTTCCCAGAACCTATTTAATGGCATACAACTATTTGTAATTCAAATTGCAGGAGATCCAAAATATTTTTCTGACCTCTGTAGGTTTCATACATGCACATGGTACACACACATATATATTTGGGCCAAACATTTACATAAAATAGAAGTAATAATATATACAGATATAGATATATTTACAAGCATTCTTAAGAGAAATCTTTTATTGGGACTGGTGATACAAACCAGGAAACAAAAGGCAGCAACTGGTGAATGTCTTCTTACAGACACCTTGAGCCCAACTGCTGTGCCTTTTAGAAGCAGTCACAGTCATTGAGGCTTATATTTTAGGCCAATCACAGCCTTGCCACTAACCACTAATCACATTCACTAAGGATTATGTTTAGACAAATCACAATGTTGACTCTTAAGACAAATCATAGTCAATTTAACTTGGAATTTGAGACCAATCACAGCCAATTTAACTTTGTATTTTAGACCAATCACAGCCTGGCTCTGAACAGCCACTACAACCATTTAAATTTGTGTTCTGACCAATCACAGCCTTGCCTTCTAGGACCAATCATAGTCAGTGAGTCTTATATTCTCAACCAATCTCATAAGCAGGGTATGTTCTATAGTTGCCAGGATACAGTAAACATAAGACTACTTGACTTCAAGTGAGTGGAGAGGTAAGGTTGACTATGTTGGAGCTCTGTTGTAAGGGCAAAATCCTTAGTTATTTCTTGTTTAATCTTGTCCCAATCATTGAAATAGGGATGGTAAACTCACCAACAGTAAACTGTGAATGTGATAATTTCATATTTCAGTTGTATCAGTTAATAGTTAATAGAAAGCTATGCAGTTAACTGTCTGAGGTATTCAAGCTTAATTGTCTAACTTGGTTTTTATGAAATAGTTTTCCTTGTCTTGAAGAATACTATTTATACCACAGTTCACAATCTCTGTTATCCTCAATTGACAAAAAACTCAGACTGGCTATATTTTTAAATACTGACCAGTTTTATCATGAGGGTCATACAGTACAACAACTACATAAAAGATGGTGAATAATGAGTGATAAGTTATAGGTCATTGATTTAAAAAGATGATACGTTATAAACAATTTGATAAATTATAGATTATAGAATATGAAGGATTAGATAACAGATAATAAATTGAAGAATTAGAGCTAACAGAGAAGAGGAAAAATGAACATTAGCTAATATATTATAGAGGAGAGATATGGGATGAAGGAAAAGAGTTTTGATGATAGACACAGAATTGGTAAAGACTAGAAGAGAGAGAAAGGATGATGTATGTAGAAGATCTAGAGGATAGATGCTAAATAGATGGAGATAGAGACACCGTAGGCAAAATAGAGATGGGACACAGACACAGGTTAAAGATAGAGAATAGACAGAGAGAAGATAGACATAGGATAACTAGAAGATAGATGATAGATAGGTAGAAGACAGACAAAATAGCTACAATCTAGCTTCTAGAGGATACATGATAGATAAATAGCAGATAGACAAAGGATAGGTAAAAGTAAGAGGATAATTATATGAAAGAGAGACACAGTGGAACTAGACATAAGGATAGATGAAAGATAATAAAAGGTGTCCAGAGGATAAATGATACATGGAGTGTAAACAGACACAGGACAGCTAGAGGATAGATGATAAATAGAACACAGACACAGGATAGCTAGAAAATAAATGAGCCATAGATGGAAAAAAGTCACAGGATAGCTAGAGGATTGATGATAGATGGAAGTCATATACAGGAGACTATTGGATTGCAGATAGATAGATAGATAGATAGATAGATAGATAGATAGATAGATAGACAGACAGACAGCTAGATATATGAGAGATAGAGCAATGAGACATAGATAGATATTAAATAGATAGATAAACATAGATACAGGGTAGCTAGTAGATATATGTTCCATGGATCTTATAGAGATACAAGATACCTGGAGAATAGATATAAGATGTATGGCTAGAAGCCAAACAAAGTACAGCCAGAGGATAGATGATACTTAGATTATAGGGATTCAGTGTAGCTAGAGGTTATGTGCTATATCAATAGTATAGAGATCCAGGATAGAAAGAGGATAGATAATGTATAGATAGAAAGAATATAGAAACAGGACAGCTAGACAATAGATAGATAGATAGGTAGATAGATAGATAGATAGATAGATAGATAGATAGATAGATAGATCACAGAGATTCAGGGATGCTAGATGATAAATGATGCATTGATGGTAAAGTGACACAGGCTAGCTAGCTAGATGACAGTTAGATAGTAGATAGGGATGGAATACCTAGAGGAGAAATGATAAAGAGATGTGAGTCCAATACAGGAAAGTGAGAAGATTGATGATAGATAGGTAGGTACATAAGTTGGTAGGTAGATAGAAAGATATAGATATATAATAGATAGATTGAAAGATAAGCAGGATTCAGGGTAACTAGAAGATAAATGATTCATGAATGGAATATGTACACAGGATAGCTAGATGATAGATAGATAGATAGATAGATAGATAGATAGATAGATAGATAGATAGATATTACAGAGATTCAGGACACTTAGACAATAAAAGATGCATCAGTGGTAAAAAGATGCAGACTAGCTAGAGGATAGATAACAGATGGTAGAGGAACAGGATAGCTAGAGGATAGGTGATAGAGTGATGTAAGACAGACACAGGAGAGTGATTGAAAGAAGATTGATGATAGGTAGGTAAATAAGTTGGTAGGTAGACAGAAAGATAGATAATAGACAGATAGATATAGATAAACACGGGAACTAGAAGATAAATGATTCATGATGGCATAATTACACAGGTTATCTAAGAGACAGATGATGGATGGATAGATAGATAGATAGATAGATAGATAGATAGAAAGATAAATAGATAGATATGCAGGCTAGCTAGCAGATACGTGAACCATGGATGGCATAGTGTCACAGTGTAGCTGGAGGATAGATATTGAATATAAGGATGGAATCCAGGCATAGAATAGTCATAGTATAGTTGATGGTTTACAGAGAGTCAGAGTAACTAGAGGATAGGTGATATATTAATGGTATAGACATACAGGATAGGAAGAAGATAGATGATATATAGATAGATGGAATATAGGCACAGGATAGGTAGATGATAGATGATACATAGCTGGAAGATACACACAGGAAATTTGGAAGATTGATGATAGATAGGTAGATAGATAGGAGATAAGCAGCACAGCTGGAAGATAGATGACACATGGATAAAATATAGACCTAAGGTTGCTAGAGGATAGTTGATAGATTTATGGATAGAAGATAGCTAGAAGATAAAGAGTAGAGAGATCACAGAGATTCAGGGTAACTAGATGATAAGCAATACATTGATAAATTAGAGATACAGGATAGATAGAGGATAGAATATAGATAGATGGAAGACAGGCAAAATATATCCAGAGAGTAGATGATAGAAGACATACATAGGAAAGCTAGATAATTGATGATAGATAAATAGATAGATAGATAGATAGATAGATAGATAGATAGATAGATAGATAGATGGATAGATAGATAGATATTTAGGTAGGTAGGTAGGTAGATAGATAGATAGATAGATAGATAGATAGAGAGATAACAGATATTTCTGTTAGTCAAAAATATCTGTGTATTGCGTAGAGATTCAGAATAGCTACAGGATAGCTGACGGGTAGTATAATAAAGACAAGATAGCTATAGAATAGATGGTAGGTTCAGCACAGTGAGAAGACAAAGGATAGATACTAGATAGATAGGAGATCTACCGAGTGGATAGGCACAGGATAGCTAGAATGTAGATAATTTGAAAGATAGACACAGCATAGTTAGGATTGCTAGGGAATAGATGATAGTTGGGTAGAAGGCATATAACAGATTGTTCAGAGGATAGGCCATAGACATATTGATGATAGACACAGGTGTGTAGAAAGATAGATGACTGATTGGTGGAAGATAATAGAGATAATGTAGACACAGGAGAACTATTAGATAATTGACAGATGAAAGTTAAACACATGATAGGTAGAGGGAATATGATACGGAGAGACACAGGCTATCTAGAATATAGATGATTCATAGATGGAATAAGGGCACATGATAGCTAGGGGATAAATAATCCATAAATGGAAGATAGACTCAGAACAGCTGCAGTGTAGGAGATCCTTTGATGGGAGATAGACTCAAGATAACTACTGGATACATGTAAACATAGACATAGGATGTTTATCAGGCATATAGTTTGATAGACATGAGAAGGCTACAGCAGGTAGATGCTATAAATTGTAGAAATTTTTTTACTTAGTAAAATAATGGTCTTATTTGGTTTTAGAATCCACTTTTACCTGACTGAAAAATGGAGAGGAATACACAAAAAATGAGGAGGTAGGAATTCATAATACAGTTGGCAAAGCTTTCTGTTCTGACCTCTGTTGGTATTTCAGATGTAGACAAACTTTCTCAGGGAAGCTGAGGGTAGATTGGTCTCTTTTGTGGGTTTTCTATTCTTCCAGTTTTATTGGAAGACCTAGTCAGAATTACTGTTAAAGCAGGTGAGAACAGAAGGAAAGCTAAGTCTTGCCATTTCACTGAAACTAATTCAGGTTTAATTTAAGTGATTGCTAAACAATGCCAGACATTGTATTAGGCTGTACTGGGAAGACATGGAAATGGATTGGTTTTTACTTTTAACAGCCTCACAGTCAAAGGGTGGGAACATTGACTTTCATTTCATTGTTTTAATAGAAATAGATCTTACTTGTTTGCTTGTTCATTTATCATTTATTTTGAAAACTAGCTCATGATATTTAGCCCAAGACTTGCATCAAATCCACAATCCTTCTGCCATCTCATCTGAGTACTGGGATTAAGGCCATTTTCTGACATATCCTGCCAAAGTAGTTATTGTGTATAATGAAGACCTTGGATGTTATAGGAATGAAAAAGATCTGTCTTTCTCTCGTCTTTGTCCTCCTATTGGGGCACCATATCAGTAATTAGCCTCAGCTTTACCATACATAAATCTCATGTTTACTTCTCTGTAAATTAGTGGTACCTCTAATCCATGCCAGAGGATAACTCATGAAGATCTACGCAATTTGCTGAAGAGAATTCAGAAACTGAAGAATAGAATTCAGAAACTGATGAACAGACTTGGATATGGATCATCTAGAAAGAGACCCAGAGAACAGGCTGCTATTGCCTCTCTGTCTTCTCAAAGAGGTTTGACTTAGGTCCATTTCCCTGATTCTATGCACTCTTTGTGGCTAAACTTTTCAAAATATTTTCTAGGCCGTGCCCACTCCCTCACAATGCATTTCTTCTTCAACCCTCTTCAAAATGCCTATAGCTGCTAGCACCCTACTTCACGAGTTCTACACACACCCTGTTCTCATCACTTTCACAGAGCCCACATAAAGATGGAAGGAGAGAATCAACACACCAAAGTTGTCTTTGAATCTCTACACATGAGTAATAGAACACATAAGCACCCCCTGCCAAACTAACAAAGTATTTCTCTAAATTATAAGCTGAGAATTCTAATATCAGTAGTTATCTTAATTTAACACCTGTCATTTCTTTTATGCAAAGGAATGTTCAATGTACAAACAAGTTATGAACAAAACACAGTTCCTGTTTTTAATACCTATGAAGAATACCATAAGACGGTTCTTCAGGTAAGGGTCTTTTAATTTGTTGTTTACATTTACATGTCGATCACATAAAATGTAAAATGCACTACATCACATTTCAAAGCGCAGCTGGAAAAGAACAAGTTTTCAAACAATGATGAAACAAATATTATAACAATACACACTCCTAGATGGAAACCTAAGCCACATGAAGGCATCTTTTATCCTATCAAGCACTTTCATTTTAAAAAAACAAGGTAGGTAGGTATCATATATTGAAATTTGTGTTCTTAAGAGGCTTCAGAATATCTCATTTGAAATCTGTCAATACTTTATTAAACCAAATGCATATTTAAACTATTCTAGAAGCTGACTATAAACTGCAGATATGGGTGTAGGCAAAAGTAGAGGCTGTGTGCTGTGAAACTGTGAGAGTCACTCGTCTACAACCTTTTAGCTTCTGTCTGGTATTAGTAACTTCCCTGGAAAACCTTTTCTTAGAGAAGTTTTTTTATGGCACAAATATGTCGTAAGTATGATCACAGTTGTTTTTAAGCACAAAAATGGGAAAACTAATAATTTTAGGGCCTGTGGAAACAGGGACACATTGATTTGATAGTTTGACTCATGAAAAAAATTGAAGTTTTGTTTTTCAATTGAGCTGGGGGTTGTTAGCTCAATAACAGCACTTGTCTAGCATGTGGGTAATCCTTAATACAATACTCAGCAAAAGTAGCATAAAATTTTTGATTAACACAATGATTCTAGGAGGTGGTCATTTGCTATTTATGTGCTACAAATATCTCCTCTTGCATGAACCTTTTGGTGAGGATAAACTCAAACCAGTTCCAAACCACAGCAGGTAATAAGAGAATATTTGAAACTAATGGTTCGTTTCATTAATGATTATTGTATGGAGATATGCATGATCACCTATGAGTACTGGCTCCTCTTGCAGAGGATGTGGGTTTAATTCTCAGCACTCACACTGCGGCTCACAATGGTCTGTAGTTCTAGCTCCAAAGGATCTGATGCCTTCTTCTGGCCTGTATGGGTACCAGGTACACACATGGTACACAGACACATATGCAGGGAAAAACACTCATACACACAAAATAAAAATATTTTTAAAATGTTTGTGCTCATTATGATACAATTTACTTTATCGGAGATTTATCACCAGCATTGCTCCTTTCAAAGGACTGATTGACATTTTGTGTTTACAATGAGGTACTGTTACTTGCAACTCTCTATTTGTATGAATTCTATGAGCTTGTTTCTTAAAATAATCATTTTATTGCAGAATAGGGTAAGGAAGTACTGCTTTGAAATAAATATTGGAGTTGTTGAGGATCACACAAGCGGTGTCTGGATCGCAATTGTAAATTTAAATGAATGCAGACATTGCATTAGCAGTAATTCCTAGAAGAGCCCCACTTTATTTGTCCTCTTCTTAGAGGTGATACTAAGGCAGGCACACATGTATCCACATCTCCTTGCTCTGGACAACATTTTGGTATTTCACATGCTCTAAATGTCACCTTCTCGGAAACCTGACTTCACACCATTATACATTAGAAAAGTGACGACACTAACTATATGTTTAAGTCGAACACTAGGCTCAGTGTAAATGAATGTGTCTTTAAAAACTTTTAGCATTCAAATACTAAACATGTTTAAAGTGTGACCATCTACACTAAGAGATGAATATTTCTAGTGTGTGATAGAAAGTTTAGTTATTGATTTTGGGTACACTGAAATATGTTTGTCCAAGTGGCACATCATTGATAAATATCTCATGCTTAAGATGAAGTAGATTCTGTGTAGGAGGCAGAATAATAGAATTTTAAATAAGGATGTGCCTACTTTATGGATATGTAAGAAATGCAATACATTTTCTGTGTTCTATTATAATAATTTATACACTTAGAAATAAAGCTATTATTTTATTATTGTTCCACTATTTAATTATGTTATTATTCTGTCTTTATTAGTCATTTGAAAATATTTCAATTGTACTGAACATAGAAGGAAAAGTTGTTTTTGTATCCCAGAATGTGACACCTCTTCTTGGCTATCATCCAGTAAGTTCTTGCAGCTTTTGGGGAAATGGGTCATTCTGGATTGTTGTTCATAAGTTAGTTCTTTTTATCCTCATATAAGTCATTGGTGTTCAGCTATGACTCTGTGACATCATCTTCTCTACTAGTTTCAGTGTTTAGTCAATAAAAACAAGCTGGGATTCCGGCAAAAGTTCTTACTCTTCCCTCACCCTATCCACTTCTCTCATGTGTGTCTAAGATGAAATGTCTGTCAGAAAAATAAAACATGCTTTTTGTTAAGAGTCTCAGAAAATGGCACTGAGTAGGGTTAATGCCTGACTTCTTTTGTAAGGACTGAGTGCTTGTATTTTCATTCTTGATTTAAAGAAAGGCCTTGTCAATATCAGGTGAGCATACACCTACTGAGCTAGTCTCCAGCCCAATGATTCTATTTATAATGATACCACGTCTCTTCATCCAATGGAAGAATAGGTAACACCTCTTGGTACTTTATATTTCACATCAATTTTGTTGAATTTTTAATTTTTAACTTTTTGTCAAACTCCTTTAAAAAATTAACACACAAAATAATTGGGTTTCACTATGGCTTTCTTTCTCTTTTTTCATTCTTTCTTCCTTTTTTTCTTGGCAAGGTATATTTCACCCCGCCCCAAACTCCTTATGTAGCCTCAGGATGGTCTTGGACTCAGGGCATTCCATTTTATAAATGGACCAATGAAAATATTTTTATTGAAAAAATAAGTGTCCCTTTATGGTACAGGGGAAAGGGTTGAACTTTTTCCATAAAAATAAACAAGGATAAATTTTAATGTAGAGAGGGCTTGGGACTTGAAAGTATGAGGAATGTGCAAAAAAGAAAGGTTTCACATTGAAAAGTAAGAAAGTGCGGAGTCAGTGGAAAGGCTTTCTGGCAGAGTTGAATAGTCACTGGTTGTGTGGCACGGTTGTGTGGCATGCTTCTGTGGCACAGTGGTGTGGCACAGTTGTGTGGCATGGTTGTGTGGCACAGTTGTGTGGGTTTTTTCCATCCAGATTCACTTGCTTGGTTCAAGACTGGAGACAACATTATGGGTGAGGAGCTGAGAATTTTTTCGAGGCTCATAGCAAAGAGGGAAATAAGACAGGGTGAGGATTACAGCATCTGTGGTCTCTGAGATGGGTAGGGAAGGATCCAATTGCTTGAGGGAGATAATGCACAGGAAAACTGTGGACAGAATGGATTGTGATGTGGAGTAATTGCTAGAGGGTAATGCAAACTGCCTGAAGCACTGCACCTATAGCTATAAATGGCATGGGCAACACTAAACACCTATGGCAAGGATACAGGGCAGAATAATGGTATTAGTATTGAAAGCAAAATCTGTTCTTTCTCCTGCTCCCTAGGAAGATATTATTGGGACGAGTCTGTTAAATCTTGTTCATGATGAACAAAAGGATGACATATCTGAGAAGATCATTCTTAATCTTCCATTGGCAAATATAGGTATGTATACATGGTTTTGTTTTCTTTTTTAATTTAATTTTTGAATTGTGTGTGAAAAGTAATACTTAGCTGAACAAATCCTTGCTCTCTTACACCTTAGTAGTTTTTGAAAAAAAAATCAGTGTAGTTGCTGATAATATATTTATTTAAGTTAATAGCCTATAATTTCAAATACTACATTTCTCACACTTAAAAATTATTTCCTCTGGAGAAGTATGGAGGAGTTCAATGGGCCCTTACTCTCAGATGAGAAGCCCTCCCACTCGGTGGAAGAGCTGATGGATGCTGAGGGAGGAAGAGTGGGTTACCTCTAAGGATGCAGCCCCTAGCAGTGATTCTTAACCTTCCTAATGCTGAGACCCTTTAATACAGTCTCTCATGCTGCGGTAACCCCCCACCATAAATTTATTTTCATTGCTACCTCTTAATTGTACTTTTGCTATTGTTATGAATGGTAATATAAATATCTGATATGTACATGGTCTTAGGTGACTCCCATGAAAGAGTTGTTCTACCCCCAAAGGACTGAGAACTGTTGCTCTAGTGGAAGGATATGGGTAGTACACATGGGAATTGTGTATTTTGGGGGACACAAAGTTAGGAAGGACTGAGTGGAGATGTGGAACTGGATCTGAGCTAAGTTGGAGGGAATGGGACATGAACATGATCAAAATATATCACATGCATGTATGAAATTCTAAAAGAGTCAATAAAATTATTTAATTGAGAAATTATCCCACCCTGTCTTAGTCTTTACAATAAAACATAATTACAGCAGACTTTCTCTAATTTTAGTAGTGCTATATAAATTCTAGTGTATTGTATTCCAGCTAGTGCCCTATTTTATGGATAGAAGAATGATATCTCTTCTGAGTACCAGCATTTATGGAAAGAAAATTGTGTTCTTTAAAATATTGTCTTGACTAAGGAAGACTATTATTGTCTGAAATATTCCATCAGACTACATAACTTTACTTGTATCTTGCTCTCTTTAGTGAGAAGCCTAATCGAATTTTGCTGTTATATAAGAAAACGAAATGTAGGTCAGAGTGGCCAGGACACATATTGTTACAGGGCCATGTACCAAGGGAAATATATATATGAGTATGTGAAATTCATCTTGTACCTACAGGATTCTTATGATGGTAAGCAACCCAGATGATGATACTTACATGATGTTCATGAGTGCTGTATTCCCTGATTGCTAGCACACTTATTCTTGTATTACTGTCATTTGTAAAATACCTGATACCGCTACACTCACAATTTCTGGCTACATTAGATATTTAAAAATACTGAAATTTATAAGGTGGGGTCATATAGAAACATAGATGATTATGTTGGTAGAGGATGTGGATGTCTCCTCTGACAAAACAAAATAATTTTAAAAACCTAATCCAAAAAAAGTTTAATGCACTGAATAGCTTAAAGGGAGCTCCATGAATGACTTGAATAAGTTACAGATGGATTTGTAGTTTGTAAACCATACCACAAATTAGATTCACTGGAGTCTAGAATTCTAACATCATATCAAGGGCCAATATATAGAATATAAACTCTAAATCTCTATACACTGACCTGGGGAAAGAAGTCATTGCACCTAAATTTTTCAATAGATAACATTTATGTCAAGTGTGCTATGGGACCTAGTTTTTGAGGGTTAAGGAAGTAAAAGCTAAAAAATCAAGATACAAAATTAAAATTGACCCATAAAATATCTGAGTTAATCAGAGGTAAGGTATAATACTCTGTGCTTCATGTACCCAAATGCGTGTTAAAATATTTCTCCTATTTCTTTCTTGAAAGTTAAAGGTGAAATATCATTAAAAATCACTTGGGCAGATGCATGAACACACTCATACACACACACACACACACACACACACACACACACAATTTCTTTTAGAGACTAAATCAAGAATCCATAGGTCAAAAGAAAATGATTGACATCAGCACAAAAATCACACCTTGGATTTTCAGTATGCATGCCTCATACATTAGTGGTGACCATGTGGGGAATCTGGGGATCTTAGCTGGAAGGGAAGGAAGATAAAGAGAAGCCCATGGCTCAGAATCTTGAAAAATGCCAGTGAGGTGACAAACAGCATTGTGATGTGGAAGTTGTCTGCCTGCTTGCTTAGCCAGGATAGCTTCTGATTTAATTGCCATTATGTCTGTCACCCTTAGAATCATTTGCATTTTTCTGAAATTACGGTCCTAATAGTAGAAAGATTTGGTCTTCTTCTCCAAGGCTGTTATGGGAGGAAAAGTACTATGTTGTGGGAAACATTTCTGTTCTACGTACGCCGGATGAGTCAGTGAGTATGCTGTATATCTCTCTCTTATTGATGGGCACATCATTTTCACTTTCAGCTACTTGACATCCATGTACATACATTTAGTATTCAGCAAGGAAAGAACAACTTGTATATTAGTTTTATAAAGTGAATTTTCATGTCCTCCCTCCCTCACAACCTTAGGTACTTGATTGTAAAGGCTTTTTACAGGTCAAAGAAAAAACTAGTTATTAAAATGCATGTGTTAGATTGAAAATCGTTTAGTTTGTATTTTCAATGACATGAAATACTTTTCATGTCCTAGATACTGCGGTAAGTACCAGGGAATCACATACAGGCAGCCAACAGACAAGGCACTGATAAAAGGTGTCACGAGAAAATGAGCTGGTGATTTGTGTTTTGAATAAGGTACCCCCAAGGCTAACAAAGGCAGTCTATACAGAGAGTGCACTCACCTCAATTTGGAGAGTTTGAAGGAATAAAATTGGTTATGTGACTCAAATAAGGGAAAGAGTGAAGGGGATGGTGGAGACAGGAAAGTGATAGATTGTGCAGAACTTTGCTCACTGTAGTAATACATACTGAATTTATGCTAAGCAGACTATGATCTGGACTGAAATCCCTAGGCTGCTTTGTATGTGGAACATGAAGTATAAAGAAACAAGAATGGAGATAACCAGATGTGAATGGCAGGAATCTGGATTGATTTTAGTCATGGGGATGGAAACTCCAGGATTTGGAGTGAATGGATACAGGGATAAGTAGAACATTGTAGACTGGGTAGTGTTAGCAGCCTAGATAAAGTGCTCTGTTTGGCTGTGGAACATGTTTCTATTGTGATGCCATAGTAGATCACTCCTAGATTCAATTTTAGAACAAACCACTTTTCCATATTGAAGAGAGTGAGGAAAGCTGTATAGAGGAGAAGACTGAAGGAAGCTGTCTGATTTGATTGCCTCATTCACTCTTCCTTCATACTAATCCTCTGGGATCTGAGTTTCATCTTCTGCCACAAGAATGTAGACTTCTAAGATACAGGATGACTCAGCCCCAAGATCTGTTTCCTCTTCTGAGAAAGAGAAAACAAATTTTGCTTGTCCCACCCATATTCCACTAGTCTCCATCATGGCACCAGAAAGTCTATTTGCGATTTCCTCCAGTTTTTCTCTCTGTGCCTCTAGGATATTGTTTCTATACCAGTTGATATTTTGGAACAAAAATTAAAGAGAACAGAGATAGCAGTCAGAGGAGTCTTTATAGTGTGCTGGTGTAAAATAGCAAGCAGTGAACTTGAATCAAAGTGAAATTCCTAGATCTACTAGTGTTGGACTAAACCACTGTATGTGCATAATTTGTTTTTACACCTGTAAACCTAGCATCTTTTTCACACCGACGTGACACTTGGATTAGTTATAACTTGAATATATAATGCATGTTAGAAATGTCAAGTTTTTCTAGTACATAGGTACATTTAATGCCACTTAGGGGGTTAGAAGAAGGTGTAACTCTTCTCTGTACAAAGCTGTAGATTTGATTCTCAGAGATTCTAAAATGGTGACAACTGATGATGCTAATTTTTTGCAGGCACAACCAGTTAACATTCAAACAAATGGTGTAGTTGATGATTCCGTTGATGACAGTACTATACAACACCATAGGTAAGAGGTATCATGGCTGTAAATAATGCAGAGCTGAAGCAAGTTTTTTCTTTTTCTAAATAAAGCCAAAATAAGAAAGATTAAGAATTTTAAAATGACCAATTAGCTGTTCTGAACATACCATATCATTTAATATAATTTATTGTCTTCCAACTGAATAAACACGGATAAATGGTTTTTAATTTTTAATATTTAACATGCTCAAATTATGTTTAAAACTACAGAATTTTCCTTGCCTTTCTGTCTATTTTTCTCTCACCTACCTACATGCCTACCTACCTACCTACCTACCTACCTACCTACATACATACATCTGTATGTGTGTTTGAGTAGACCACCACCAATACCACTTCCAGTTTCCAGATCTGTATATTTTAATGTATGGAAGGAATCGTTTAACTACTGTCTGTTGCATCATTTCCTAGATTAATCCAATAATGGTCATAGAAAAAAGTGACAGAAAAGAGCACATAATATACATCTGAGGTTGTTCTCTAATGATGCAGCAGTGGCCTCTATCCTGTTCCATCCACACAGGACAATGGAGCAAAAGGTTCACTTGATGTCAGGTGTAAAGATGACTAGATGACTAGTGCAGGTCACATTATTTGTCTGTCAGTTTGTGTGTGTGAGAGTGGAGGGGAAAGGGAAGGCAAGAGGAAGAAAGAAGGAAAGGGAAAGGGAAAGGAAGAGGGAGAATGGGGAGAGAGGCTCGAGGAGAAAGCCTGAGTGCAAGAAAAAGTGATAGAGAGCGAGAGAGAGCGAGAGAGAGCGAGAGAGAGCGAGAGAGAGAGAGAGAGAGAGAGAGAGAGAGAGAGAGAGAGAGAGAGAGAGAGAGAGAGAGAGAGAGAGAGAGAGAGAGAGAGAGAGAGAGAGATTTTTTTGCTTTCCAGGAACTCACTATATAAAGCAGGCTGGCCTCCATCTCACAGAGATGCTCCTGCTTTTGCCTCCTATGTTCCGGGGTTACATGAGTGGGCCACCATGCACAGCCTGCAAGACAATTCGAAGGCAAAAATTTGCCTTATGCTTTCAAAAGAAACCCAAGCTTTTCTTTAAGACAGTTCCGTCAAGCCAAGTAAATTTATGGTGAAAGATAGATTAACATCTGAAGTACATGGGAGAGCCAGAGGTCCCAGGTTACTTACTACCTTAAAAAAAATGCACGATTGGAAACAGATGGATAAAAAGTAACAATACTTTGCAGCCAAGGCTTGGGGTTTAGAAAAAGTCCAGGATGACGTGAAGTGTTTAAATTTCAGTGACTGGTTTCAATTGAAAACAAGGAGGAATCTGAGTATTGTATGGTTGTCCATTAAGACCCAGTGCTTACAATCAGAAGCCTGTGAAGGCTCCGTCCGAAGCCTGCTGGCCACCAAGCCTAAAGGCTGTGAAGCCTGCCTAGACAAACTGAATTTTGCTCATCTGTAAATTCACAACAGGGAACTCAACAGAGGCAGAAGGTGGATTAGAGGTTGCCTCTGGCCAGGTATTATGTGCAGAGTGGATGGGGACAGAGAGGAATGGTAGCTAGAACAGTGGAATACCTTTTCTGAGCTATGAAAATGTTCTCAAACTGTCTTGGGGTTGGAGATTTATCTTAGTGCTTGCCCAGAGTCAGTCACCAGCATATAAAGAAATATGTAAATACGAAAGGGCTAAAAATGCAAAAGGAACTAAAATCATTATAATCATCTTATGATCTGGATGGACCAGAAATCCTTGAATTGAAAGCTTTAATTGAAGTGTTTGAAATGTGTGTTTTGTCATTTTTTTGAAAAAAAAAAAAAGGATTTCTCCACTGGCAGGGAATGTAGCTCAGTTGACAGAGTGCTTGCCTAGCATAAACCTAGCAGCATATGCCTGTGATATCTGAGTTGAGAGGTGGGTGCACGTAGAGCAATTTAAAGACAATCATTGTCTGTGTATTTTGCCTACATGTATGTCTGTGTGCCATATATTTCCAGTGCAAACGGCAGCTGGAAAGGGGTGTGAGATACTCTGGAACTGGAGTTACAGAGAGGTGTAGGCTTCCATTGAGGGAGCTGGGAATTGAATCTAGGGCCTCTGAAAGAGAAGTCAGTATTCTTAACTGCTGAGTCACTCCTCCAGCCCCAAAATAAAAACTCCAATGTCTTCCTTGACAACATACTGAGTTGAAGCCTAGCCTGGGATATGTGAGATCCTACCTTCAAGAAGAAATCAACATGTGTGTTGTATATATGTACACACATACATGTGTATGTGTGTTATGTTAGATTTTTCTCTAAGTGTTAACTATTGTAAATAATATGCTTATGTTTAAATTATTTCACACTGAAAATAAAACCAGTAAGAGTAAAAATTGTACATTTCATGCCCAAATAATATCTGCAGATGGCTGCAATAACTCATTAACTGGCTTTTCTTGTTTTAACTCTTCTTTATGCCATCAGAATCTCATAAATATCACTTAGCACATTTACTGTTAGGTTATCTTGTTTATTTTTTTAAATCAGATGTATTACTATACCTCAACCACTAATATTTTGTACTGATGGTGGGTTTCTTGTTGCTTGACCTCCCAAATATAAACCTTGTTTTTTGTGTTCTTGTCTTTGCAAGACTAGAATAAGATATAGAACCAAGACATAAACTATGTTGGCTAAGAGTTTTTCCATGGAATCACACCTCTAATCCTATGACACAGGACATTTTAAAGTTAGACATACAAAGTAGTGGGTTTACTTATGGTATTTCCATGCATACCTATCATTATACAATGTTAATTTTAATATGATTTTATTCATTCTTTAAGAATTCACACAATGTATTTAGGTCATATTATCTCCAATTTCTCTTCCTAATGCTTCACAGATCAGTTCCTATGTAGTTTCTCCTCTGGTGTGGCCATCAATCCTGTCAGAAATTGGTTGGTTGCACCCATAACATTGTAATGCCATGATTGTAAACATGGGCATGTCTTGCCATGCTAGGCATTATCCTTGATCACAGTGTTCACAGCTAGTAAGCCTGTTGATGAATTTCTTTCCTTAATCCACTTCCAGTACTATGAAAGTTATCCAGCAGTGAGGATGCTTCCTGACCAATACACAAAAGACATATTTATAATGATTTCTTTATGGCTTTATTAAGGTTTCGAAAACGCCACCGTAGGAACAAAATGCAAGCAGATGCTCAGGCTGAAGTTGTGAATGTGGAGGAGTGTCCTGAAGCAGGCACAGAAGTATGTACATTGGCAATCACCCAGAGAACCATTGGGGTCTTTATTCTTGTTATGTTATTATTTAGTTAATGTGTGTTATCAATATAGAAAGACTTTCATTTCAATAAGTGTCTTATGAGCATGACAGTTTCTGTTATTGTTTTCCTTACTGTAAGTAACTTCCATGCTTAGAATAGTCCTTGTGCTTATCCTGACCCTAAGTTGAGCATCTACAAATGGTTTAAAATAACATTTGACTAAAACATAAGCAGGCTTAGGGAAAACTGACATCGTTTGATTCTTTTATTCTCCTAACTTGCTCTATAGCCTTAACCCTAGAAATTCTAGTGTCCTACAATTCATTTTTTTCTTACAGCCAAAATACTCTTACTGATATTTTCAATTTAATCTGCCTAAAACATTATCTCATACTTGGCATTTATTGTGTTTGAAGCCTACCTTATATGTTAGGAACTCTGAGAAAACCCATCAGTGGCCACTTCCTCTTTGAGGCTTAGTACCCCAACAATATTTTTAAGGATGTGTAGGTGTGTGTGTGTGTGTGTGTGTGTGTGTGTGTGTGTGTGCAGATTCTCCTTCTTCCAATAGGAAGAATTCAAAAGAATTATTATTCACTTGCTTTTTCCGGTTATTGGCACATTTTACTGTTTTGTCACAATCTTCTCTGTGCTTTCTTCCTTAGCCCCTACAAATGGACAGGGGTATGTGATAGATCCAAAATATATGCTAGAGCCCCAAGACAGAGAATTTGAAGTAGGTCCAGAGTTCCTCCTAAATGACAGCCAAGATGCACAGGCCTCTCCAGAACAAGGAGAATGCAACGAAGAGGATGTGAAGAAACCCTTGGTAAAGGCAAAGATATCCAATCCTAAGGAACATGTAATTGATGAATATTCTGCACGTCATGATGCTTCTTCAGATGATGATTTCTATATAATAACAGAAGATACCGAAGACAAGAAAGACCCTAAGTTCCAAGAAGTCATTGTGGGTCAAGAACAAGGACATCAGAAGGCACCTGAGGCTGCCCCATCTTGTCCAACCACACCATTACAGGCTGTGCGCCCAGAAGCTTTGGTAGAACCCACAGTACGCACAGATTTGCAGGTCCATGATGCTGAGGTACATCTGAAAGTTTTTCAAAGTGCATTTTTTGCACCTCTAACATTGTCGAGCTTAAATTCACTTTGCCCAGGTTAACTTTATAGTTTCTAATCTACTAGCTTTTCAAATATATACGAATGTTTTGTCCTTCAGAGAATAATTGAAGTAAGTTGAGCTGCAATGAAAATACTGGATTTCTACTGGTCCTGATTTTCCTCATGTGTGGGCAAATCTCGAGAGAGGGCAGCTCTTTTGAAGACTTATCCCAACCTTCTCCTCAGCAAACAGCAGCATAAGCTAGTTTCTTTTCTTCTGCTGGCCTTCATTTCTTCTATCTGTGATTGTGGATATAACCATGTATTTGGATAATGATTTTCTAAAAGGCAGAATTCTTAAATATACAGGATGATCAAGGAAGGAAGTGAGTTTGTATCAGTTATGCAGAATTGTTTGTATCTCTTACTGATCCAAAATGCAGATACTCCACCCCCATTTACCCAGGCAATCTTCATAGAATAAAACCTAAAAGATGCATGTTTCAGTTTAGCCCCAGCAATGTGACAATGGCAAATTCCTGAGTCTTGGCATCTTTGTTTTTGAAAAGGCCTTCTTGCCTTGCAGGGATTTTTTTTTTTTTTTTTGGAGTAGCATGAAATTTCATTGAACTATTTAGAAGAAAATTTATGTGAATACATTTATCCTTTTTAAAAAAGTTTTTAAACTAAAATGTTTTGTTTTTTTTCTTTTTGAATTAGTACACAATGAAATTCTCAGTGTAGATATGACTTTTTAATTCCTATAATAATGAGTAATGGGACTGCAATCTGGTTATGTACAGGAGGTGATAGCGCAGGCAGGTCTTAGCAGGGCCCAGTGTAACATCTATATGTCTGGGGCTTCTTCAGTGCTTGGGTAAGCAATCCCTTCCCATGTTCATTGTGTTTTGTACATTAAGGAAAAGCATAGACTAACAGCAGATCTTTGTTACTTTGTGTACTTACAAATGCAGCCAAGGAGAACTTATCAATACCAGTGTCCACTTTTGGGGGAAAGGTTTGCTCAACTCTGTGGCCCATGAGTGATGATGACATAGGTCTATGATTTGAATATAAGTAGGTCCTTCCATGACGAACAACCTTCTTACCCAGATATTGAAGAGGAGGTATAGAAATTCAGTTTACTTTTATAACTGAAAGGACATTTCATTTTCAAAGGAAGTTGGATTGCTTCCTTTACTTGGTTTAGCCTACTCCATACATTGCAATTCAGTAGTCCCAGAAAGTGAAAAGTATCTGTGCAAGGTAGATCTAAATATAGGCTAGATGATATACACATGTTTGTGTGGGTGTTCTGGAGTTTTAGAAGTCTGTAACCCAGGGGCATGTCCATGATTACTGTCAAGCATCTGTAGTGACACATCAAGTATCTGCACCTCGATGTCAATCATTGGCAGTGTCACATCAAGAATCTGCACCACCATGTCAAGCATCGGCAATATCACTTCAAGCATCAGTGGTGTCACAACAAGTATTGGCAGCATCATATCACCAATCAACAATGTCACCCATAGGTGCTTCTCAATCATCTGGAAACCTTGATTTAAAAATTACCTGGCCTGGAATCCTCAGAAAATTCTATGCAGCTATAGAATAATGTCATGGGCCCCATTACAGAACATTATCATTTAGTAAAGTTCCACTCTTGGGTTTACAGGCAAAGAGAGAAGCAGTATTAAAAGTTGAGATATTCTATAGCTTTTATTATTTTGCATTTTGAAGGATTCTGGGCCTCTCCTTCATAAGGGAAACAGACTAGAAATATAGTCTCTACTTGAAATGCAGACTTGAAGTATTATCAAGTTGAGGAAGTTACACATGTAGAACTCATTGGTTTGTAAAACCAGTGTCTACTAGGATCTGTATATTACTGAGTTAGATGGATGGTTCTCAGGTACAATCCTTCTTTCTGTCTTCCTCAGCATAGATTATCTAATGAAAGAACTCTAGCCAAGCATCTAAATTAACCACTCTCACCCCCCTTTATTTTCTCAGCATGCTTGTTTTGACCACCGAAGAGAGACCATTCCACGCTTTCTGCCCCCTGGACAAGATCACTCTGGTTCCTCTTGGGCTGAAGAGGACACTAATCCTCATCCATGAGGGGAAGATAAGGCTGAAGACAGACCTCCACTGTCTGCATGGGAAAGGGCCATACAAAATGGGAGAGTCCCTTGATGGGAGAGGGTGGGTGGGTTATACTGCTTTGCTTGCAAATTAAGTTTGTAGTTATTCTTAAGCATAGTCACTTTATTGGAAATATTGCTGAAGAAGTTGACTGTTACATCCAACTTTGTGTGTGATAACAAGTGATCCCTGGCCCCTGCTTTTTCAACACCACTTTGTGTATATGTATATCCAGATGTGCTTTTGTTGTGGCATGAGCAGTGTGTCAGGGCCCTACATATTTTTCTTGATGAAATTTAAAATACCATAGAATTGCAACACAGGGGGGAAACCTGTTCTATCATGCAGTTTTCCCAAATTCTGAGGCCTTGTTTATTTTTTTTATTTCTATCTCTTTTCTGTAGCCCCATGCTATATGATATCCTATGTTAAATGGTTATCCAATTGTGAGCAACTAATATCTGTTCAAAACATAGTACATATTTACTTAATAAACACTATGCTCTACTACAAGTCTTATGTCTGTGTTGTTGACTTTGATATCCTAGGAATATTACTGACTTGGTAGACTGTGCTTATGTCCTGATGAAGAGCCCATATTTTAGAGCTAAACATCCCATGCAATACATCTTCCTAGTGTATTACCATTTTTTGCCACACTTACGAAACACTGGCTGCAACTCTTGCATGTGTGTATGAGTATAGATACTGTCCTCCTGAGTGCAGCCTTTCTTTTTGGTTTGTCTTTATGTGTGTTCTGTCTCAGCCTTACTTTATAGTAAACAAACCAAGGAAATAAAACCAAGAATAGTCTGGCATGCCTCGGGGCTCATGGTTTATGCCCGAGTGTTAGAAAAGGAATGTTTCTGTGCTCCCTAAATTCACTGGGATCCTTAATCTCCAGTGTGATAGATTTGGAGATGAGGTCTTGGACAGGTGATTATGGTTCTGAGGATAGGAGTATGGCAGTGGCTTTTGATAGCTCCTCAACCATCCTGGTACCAGAGTGACTTTGTAGTTCCCTTTGTCCTCCCACATATCACTTATACTTCTTAGAATCACAGGTAATGCTCTGCATTTTGAAAGGGACTTTAGTACTTTGGTCTTCTGCTGCAGAATAGGACATGGGAGAACAGAACACTTTACTCCCAAACACAAGACTGCAGAATGCAGCAATCAAAGTGAGCAAGTCTAAGGGAGAGGCATGGGAATCCCAGGAGACCAGAGGCCACCTGTGGAGACAACTGCTTTACTTCACTGTTTAGACTGTGGCTGTTCTTGGTGATAACCTCCTCAAGCAGCCCTGGGACATCTGAGCACAGTTGCCCTCACATTGTTAGGTTTTTGGGTAAATGCTGAGACATTAGCAAAATTACAAAAATAATTTTATGGTTGCGTGTCGCTACAATATTAAGAAGGTTGAGAATCACTCACCTAGGACATGCCTGTTTGTCTCTTCTCCTGTCATGCATGAAGGAAAAGATAAAAGTGTAAATGAATGAGAGATAAAGGCAAAAATGAGTAGATTTTACATTGTCTCATCATGGCTTATAAAATCTTATATTTACTTTTTTAAATTTCAAATTATTTTTTTAATTTAAAAGTATAAAATCTGTTTTGAATATAAAACAAATTCAGAATTTGCTACACCTTCAATTAAGTAATTGGAAGCACAATTAGCTCCTGGCTGTTTATTATGAAATAATCACTGCTTGCCTGTGTCAGTAATTATTCATACATAAAATTTTGCACTTTTGAACTTTGGCAAATAATTAAATCATGCAGTTAAATTATGCACTGTGGGGAAGAAATCTCGCGAGCGGGGGGGGGGGGGGGGGGGGGGGAGTCTGGCGACAGAGTCTCAGGGTGGTCAGGCACCAGGGCTTCCTGCGCCGCCAGCAGAGGATCCCACATTCACACAGCTGTCAGTGGGCGGGCCAGCGGCTGCATCGGCAAGGTTCCAGGGCTCCAAAAGCTGGGAATCAGGCGGAGAGACCATGGACACGTGGAGTCCGGTTTTCCAAAGCTTTTATTGTTCATGGCATGGTGAATGGGCGCAACTGGTACGCGCTTCCCCCCCCCCCCCCCCCGCCAAAAACCAGGGGAGACCAGTCTTATAGGGAAGGGAGAAAGGGGAGGGAATAACTTAATTAGCTACGACCCTGGCCTTTTTATAATTCATTAATATTTAAATCTCTGGAGGTAGAGACTTCTTAATCACGCCCTCTACCTGTGCCCTACGTGACTGAAGGTAACAGGTTAAATGGAGTTACCTCGTCCAATGCCCAACAATGCACCACTATTGGACATAGAAGAACAAAACGCAATAGAGAAACCAGAAAAGGCAGCTCTTATAAAGGTTGGGCAGCTGTCTCATGTCTTTTCATTGAATTTTTAAAGTTAAGGTGAGAGATTTGTTGATGAGAAATTTCTCTGCCTGTACTGTTGTTCCCAGAAATCCTTAAGATGCATGGGAGAGTTGAAGGTCTTTGAAAAATCCATAGATTTCTCTCTGAAAAATCACTAATGGGTGGAGGGATTATGAACCAGACCCTTGGATCTCCCCATCTTCAAGGGAGATTTAATTTAACATTTCAGGTGATAAGGAGAAGCATGTAGAATATTTTTTCTTCTCTATTATCTCCTGCTGCAATCCCCACAGTCAAATACAAAATGCAATCTTCCTATAGAAAGGCCTACAGCAGGTTTCTAGGCATTGGTTATATACTCTATGATTGTCTTCCATTTTTACTTTTAGTAGATTCTTTTATAGAGTCCATAAGAAATTTAAACTTTGTATTTATTAATGTGTGTGTATTTATGTGTGTGCACATGAACACATACATGCATATCAAGGTGTGCTTTTGGAGGTTACAGGATAATTTGACAGTTGATTCTCTTTTTCTACTCTGTGGGTTCCAGGGATTGAACTGATTAGTGTTGGCTATAAGTACCTTTACCCACAGAGTTATTATGTTGACTTTAGGGCATTTTTGAGACACAGTTTCTTCTTGTCTCCAAAGCTCTGAGGATAATCTTGAGCTTTTTCCTGGTCCTGTTGCCTCTACCTCCCAGGTGTTTGTATAGGCATGTATGCAACTTTTGGTTTATGTGGTCCCAAAAATAGAACCCCAATCTTTGTGCATACTAGGTAATCATTCTGCCAACTGACCTACATTCTAAGCCCAATCCCAAAAGACTTTCTATGTTTTTGGTTGTTCCTGAAAAAGTGCCTGAGTCGAAGTCATCTCAGGAACAATCTCCATCTTGCTGACAGGGTCAAAACTGAGTTCATGCTTCCAAGCTCTTGCACCAACTCCTATCCTGCTTCTTTAGGTGTTTCATGTTTGGCTGTCAACTAGTAAAGAATGTGAAGAGGGAAGTGGCCTGCTATCTAAACTAGGACACCCAAGTTGTAAATGTATTGCCTGTTATGACTTAATTAACTATAGGTAGTCATTTCATTCCTTTGTTACTGGACCAAATGTTCACCAGAAGGACCAAAAGTCCACTAGAAGGACCACTAATACTATTAATCAAGGATCTGAAAAGCATATGATGCGGATAAGGATCAGTCACCAATGCTTACATCCTTGTTCAACTCCTTGTGTCAAAATATGATTGGACAATGCTACAGCCCACCCACTCCCCCTGACTTTGTGATCTCATCCTTTAAAAATAATGTACAATCTCCCTTCAGAGTCACAGGTCAGCTCCTGAATCTGTTCAGTGTCCCTTATGGATCAGTAGGGGCCTGAGTACAATGAAAATTTGCCATCTGTATACTTATTAAGATGAATGGTCTAAGGCCCAGCACCTGACTCTGTGCTGTTGTCCCTGACTGGTCAATTTTTGCTACCTAATCCAAATTAAGATCTTGCTTTGCTGGATTCTTGTGACTATTCAGGTTGTCTTGGTTTTTTGAACCCCAACACTTTTAGTTATCAAATCAATTTTTAATCATATTATCTTTAGTGATTATACTAAAAATGACCTCTTTCAAATAATGCTAAGTAAAATCTTGAGAAAGAGAGCTGTTTTCAGTTGGTTCTAACCATGGGAATATGTACACACACACACACACACACACACACACACGCACACACAATCACATAAGAGAGAGAGAGAGAGAGAGAGAGAGAGAGAGAGAGAGAGAGAGAAAGAAGAGGAGGGGAAAAAGGGAGGGGTAGAGAGGGAGGGAGGAGGAAAGAGAGAGGGAAGGAGAGATGGGGAGAAGAAAAGTGGAGGGGGAGGGAGACAGAGGGAAACAGAGAGGGGGAAGGGAAAAGGAAAGAGAGAGAGGGAGGGAGAGAGAGAGAGAGAGAGAGAGAGAGAGAGAGAGAGAGAGAGAGAGAAAGAGAAAGAGAAGCACATTTTGTACCTGATGGTCATTGTTAGTCTTATAAGATAAGACCCTTTTTCTAAGATTTTTTTCACCAAGCTATATAGGGCACACACAGCATCTAGAATCTTTACTTATGTCTGTACTCCTGGGTTAGCAATAGAGACAAATATAGACTTGATAGATTTATATGAGAGGCATATAGATATAAAGGTGTATACTTTCAAGATTCATCAGTTGATGTGTGAAATTTCAAAGTTAATTAAGATAGCACTAATTCCCTCTATGTGTTTATCTCTCATAAACAGACCTGATTTAGTATGTAGTTTAGTTGGAAAAGTGTTTGTAGAGCATGGGTAAAGTCCTGCATTTTGTTTCCTATACCACTCACCAAAAAAAAAAAAAAACTAAATAAAACAGACAACAGGGAGTAGATTTGTTCAAAATGCATATCACTATCTAGCAATATGTGAAACTTGGAGACTTTTGATAGAAGTTCATTTCATACATTAACATATTTCAGGTATTTTTTGTTTTGATTTATGATTTAAGACTGAGTCTCATATAGTCCCAGTTGGCTTTGAACTTGCTTTATAATTGAGGATTCCCTTGAACTCTCAATCCTCCTGTCTATAGGTCCCAGAGAGGTGAACATGCTGTTTTGAATTTCTTATCAATGTATAAAGGAACCTTATGGTCTGGACCTGATTGGAGAGACTTTTGCTGAAAGTAATGGCTTGTCACAAATAGCTTTCAAGTCTGTGTTGAAGAAACAAAAGCTTTCATTTCATATCACTTGTATATACTATTTTTGTAGCTAGAGAAATCAAATGATGTTTCATATTTGTTATCTTGATTTTCTGTTCCTAAACTTACCCTGTAAATTCACACTGTGCTTATAAGTAGTGATGCAGTTGGTAGTTCTATAAAGCCATGTGCAAGGACTTTGTAATTTAACTAAAGAAACAAAACAGCATTGGATTGTGTAGACTTCCAGGTATGAAAAAGGGTATGCTCATAGTGGAGGACAGTTGCAGCTTGCAGAACAAGGAGTCCTGGATTTAGACCTGGTTAAAAGTAAGGTTTCAAGAAATTAAGCCCTTTTATTTTTTCAAAATTGAAAGACCTGAATAAATATTTACATATTTTTTAGGTTGAATGAAATAGCTTTGAAATCAGGCATGACCCGGTTATGAAGATTGCCAATGGCAGGGACCTTGAAAGTCATGCTGCCTGCTTTTTTCCCTAGAATTAATACAACACTATGATTCATAGGAATATCTTTCATTATTTAATTAGAAGAAATCTGTATTATTATATGTTTTTATTCATTTTGTAAGTGGAGAGAGAGAGAGAGAGAGAGAGAGAGAGAGAGAGAGAGAGACTTTGTGCACACATGTGCAGACCATTCATATGTGTGAAGTTTAGAAGACAGCTTTTGAGATTTTTCTCCTCCAACTTTGTGGTTCTTAGCATTGGTTTCAGATTATCAGGATGGACAGAAAGTACCTTTAAATACTAAGCCAGCTCATCTGTCCCCATTACTATTTCTTTTAATTTACATTTCAATAAATGTAAATAATAGGATAGAAAAAATGATAGTGAATAACTCTGTAAAGTAGCTGTATTTTTTCTTTTAGTTTAAAATGCCGAGTGAGAAGCTTCCTATTTCTAATTGCTGAGAAAACATACATTTTGTGTTCAAGTTGAGGAAGGAACCACAGGAGTAATGTTCATCACTGAATTAGGAGAAGTTTGTATTATTATTCTTTTGGTTGTGTGTGTGTCCATACATGTGTGTCTGCCTGCCTATGTGTTTCTGCCTATGTGTGCTCACTTGCCTGCCCACGTACTCACAGAGGTCCGAGGGAAAATTCCAGGTGTCAGTTCTTTCCTTCCACCAAACACGTTTAATAGATGGAACTCAGATCCTCAGGCTTAGTAGTAAAAACGAACATCTTTTTCTCTGAGTCATCTTGCCAGTCCCCATTGATATTTCATTATTAATTTTTTAAGAAGATGAAATAATGTGATAGACTAAATTCCTCTAGCTGCAATATAGTCAAGCCATCCCTTCATTAGTAGGTAGCCACCTTAATTATATCAAAAAGAATTAATGGTACTTGTGGGTCCATATGCTTTACTATCCTACAGGAATAACTGAAGGGAACAATCCTCACCATGTGACTTCTTACAGGTGAGAATCGGTGTTGTGCTGAGCTCTGTACTTTAGATTTTGTAACCTTCATATGACAGAGAAAGTAGATTAAAGAGTGTGAGGATTTAGATTCTTATTTAATCTTTTAGATTACTTTTATTTCACATATATTCATGTTCTGCCTGCATGTATGTATGTGCATCACATATCCATTTGGTATCCATGGAGAAGAGGGTGTTGAATCCTCTAGAACTGGGGTTCCCGATGATTGCACAACATGTCATAGGTGCTGAGAAAGAACCTGAGGTTTGTGCAAGAGCAATCAGAGCTCTTAGCCATGAAGCTACCTCTCCAGGCCTCACAGGATTTCATTTGTAAAGACAGTGTTCTTTCTCTGCAGCACAGGCTGGCCTGGATTCCTGAACCTCCAGTTGTTTTCCTTTATCTGTGATCAAGAACTTAAAGTTTCTGCATGGCTTTTCCTAAGTAGAATATAAATATTAAATTGTCTCATGCTAATTACAAGAAACAGAACAGTGTTCTTGTTACTTGCTATGCATTTGTGGAGTGTGTGTCTTCTGACTTGACTTTCCCTAATGTCCCTAAAGAGGAGGATGTTAGCAGGTTAATGAGTTCCTCTTCAGATTCTAATAATTAAGTACACAGTTTAAGTAACACGATATTCTTTGATTTTAGTGCTCATGACTGGCAATAAATGTCTTCCATATTTATACACAGAATTTGTACCTCTGGGAAGACAGAGAGCTGAGGGCTGTCAGCTTAGTCATAAGGCACACTAGATATTACTGAGTTAAGTTAGTATTCATTTAGCTTTGGAAAGGAGAACATAAATGTACTGATTTGGTTACTGTTCTTTTGTATAGTGATGATATATGTTTGCACTGAATGTTCCCAGAAATTCCTCTTGCTTCGTATTTAGTTTCTGTCAATTTATACTTACTTGCTGCTGTTTTTCTTGGCATCAGGTGTTTAAGTGTTGGTAGTATCACTTCAAACTTGTTTCCTTTTCAAGGTATACTTTAATTTCAAGATTCATTTAAGTTCTTCCCAGACATATTGGGTAAATCTCTAAGTTAACCTGTAAGCTCCACTCACCCAAGGACCAGGTAACTTTTGGAATGCTGAGAATTGTAGTTCTTGAAAAATAACAACATCATATGGGAAAATTTGGTGGCTATATGGATTTGTTCTTAAATCTTTAAATAGCTCTTACAAAACATATTTCCAGGTTGTGTGTGTATATATACATATACATATACATATACATATGTATATGTATATATATATATATATGTATATGTGTATGTGTATATATGTATGTATATATATGAGTATGTGTGTATGTATGTGTATGTATGTTTATGTATGTGTGTGTGTCATATTTCCTTCACATCGAATGGCAGCTTCCTCTCCCTACTTTCCTTCCCCATATTCCTCCTTTCTCATCTGAAAATAGGGGGCCTTTGTATAGATATCAACTGGCCATGGCCTATCAAGTTGCACTGAGACTAGGCATATTTTCTTTTGAAGCTAGACAAGGCAGCCCAGTTGAGGAAAAGGCATCCAAAGGCAGCCAATGTAATCAGAGACAACCCCTGCTCCTGCTGTTTGGAGACCCACATGAAGACCCAGCTGCACAACTATTACTTATGTGCAGAGGCCCTAAGTTATTCCTCCCACGCATGCTTTCTGAATGCCAGTGCAGACTCTATGAGACCTTATGGTTCAGGTTAGTTGATTCTGTAGGTTTTCTTTTGCTGTCCTTGATCACTCTTGCTCCTCAATACTTCTTTCCCTTCTTACACAGGACTGCCTGGGCTCCACCTAATGTTTGACTGTGAGTCTCTGCATGTGTTTGCATCAGTTTCTGGGTGAAGCCTCTGTGATAAGTTATGCTAGGTTTCTGTCTTCAAGTATAGCAGAATATCATTAATAGTGTTAAGGGTGTGCTCCCTCTCATGGAATATTAAGTTGGGTCAGTCATTGGTTGGCCATTCTTTCAGTGTCTGCTCCATTTGATTCCTGTACACATTTTGTAGTCAGGACAAATTTTAAGTTGAATGTTTTGTGGTTGAGTTGGTGTCCCAATATCTCCATTGAAAATCTTGCCTGGTTGTAGGAGATGCTCAGTTCAGGTTCCAAAACCACATTGCTAGGGGTCTTAGCTAGGGTCACACTCATAGATACACTGAAACCTTTATGAGTTAGCTTCCTATGACAGTTTTCTGCCTGGTTTCTGGATTCTGGTTATAGCAATATATTATATGGGGACATAGAGAGGATGATGAGGTCCACCAATCCATTCTCCAAGACAAAGGGAGACTTTCTGTGGCCCACTGGTTAATTCTGATTAACTTGGGGAGTTCAACCAGAGCCACCAGATTCTCTCTTCTGACACTGAAACCATGAGAAGAACACCCTTGTGAGTCTGGTAGCTAAAGTCCAAAGTCTTGTCCTCTGAGAAGCCTGGCACCTTGGCAACCAATAGGATTCCAATGCCTAGGCTACACAACAGAGCTAAGGAAATATAGAGGTATCCCATGACACTTGCAGTCAGACTGATGATTTGGACTGTCTCAGTGTGGATTTGGGAGCTAAGCAGGTCTCAGGGAGTCTAAGCCTAACAGTTTTTAGTGTCTGGATTGTACAAGAAGATTATAAGAAAATTTCTCTGGGTCAGACTGGTGAACCCCTGAAGCAGAGGACTCCAATTTAACTATCTTTGTCTCATATTTTCTGTTGTTGTTTGATCTGTGTTTTCAATCCATTGCCATTTTGACTCTGTGTCTTGTCTTGTGGATGGACCTATTGTTATCTGCTCTGACTTCAGGAGACTGGATAGACAAATGACAGGACTGATATGGTGCTCCAAAAGTCACTCCTGAAACTAAAGGAGCTTTGGGGACATAGGATATGGTGGGTTTGTGCACAACCTATAGCCACTTACTATGGCTCTCCAATATGGATATGGATAATATTAAATTGTTTTATGCTTTTCTAGTTTTTTTTTTAAAAAAGCTGGCTTTGGAATCAGGTTTGGCTCAGTCCTTTTCAGACCCAGACATGCTTTTAAAGTCTCTATGTACAGGGTCAGAAACTGTGACAAAACAAACAAAACAAAATGGTTAAAAAACCATTAGCTTATTTATTTACTGGATGTGGTTAAAATCTGAAATATGTATGACAAAAATTAACTTAAAACTTGTAACATGGAGTTGATGATTCAAAGTTTATGCATAGGTAATCTTATAGGAACCATGTGGCAGGATTATATTTTGGAATATAACAACTTATGGCTTGCTGCCATCTTTACACAGCTGAATGGCTCATGGACATCTTGGCTAGGGTTGGAGAGGGCAGATGTCATATGTCTTCACCACCATCTTTGGACAGATATATGACTGGCAAAAGTCTTTGTTTGAGGGGAGGAACATTTTTATGCCTTTACTGCTATCTTGGTTAAGGGCATGCCTGTTGGTGTAGTATGGACCAAACAGGAAGATGACATGTCTCTAAAGATATGTTTAAATTGGGATAGGATTTTTGTATGTTAATTACTATCCTGTCTTAAAAGCAAGGTTTATCCCCCTTCAGCTCCTCTCCTGGATCTGAGGCCTGGTGAAGACTTGTCCAAGGTCCTCTCTTGTGTGGACCCTGAAGCCCTCCAGAGACATCATAGAGCTTCCACTGAACCCAGAGTGGTAGGTAAGAAGAATTAAGCACTGCCCCAGATCCATATCCAGGTGCAGAGAGCACTCAGAATCCAGCAGAAACCCAAAACCTGCCCCTGTGGAGTTGCACTCCCTTCCACCATTCTCCTGGGTCTGAGGCCTGGTGCAGACCTCTGCCTGGTCCACACCTGTGTGAACACAGGACTCCTCCCGAGACAACCTAGAGTGTCCACTCAACCTAGAGTGATGGAGGGTCCACTGAACCCAGAGTGGCAGAGGAAGACCTGAACTCAGAGCGACAGACAACATATCCTGAGACATTCTAGAGGAACCACTGTATTCAGAACAGTGGACACCTTATCCTGAGACTTCCTAGAGGAGACAATGCACTTGGAGCAGTGGGCACCTGATCCTGAGTCGTCCTGGAGGAGACACTGTACCCAGAACAACAGACAGCTAGCTGAATTGCTACCTTAAAGGCACAATATCCTGAGGCATCCTAGAGTTACCACTGTACTCAGAGTAGCTGGAGAAGATCACAGAGACATCTGAACCCGAGGAGATCAGACACAAGCAAGAAAACTGGAAAGGCAGGCTTCAGTCAGAGACAGTGAGTACAGGCAGCACTAGAGTTAACCAGATGGTGAAAGGCAAATGCAAGAATGTAAGCAACAGAATCCAAAGTTACATGGCATCATCAGAACCCAGTTCCCCATCATAGCAAGCCCTGAATACCCCATCACACCAGAAAAGCAGGATTCAGAATTAAAATCACTTCTCATGACACTGATAGAGGACTTTAAGAAGGACATAAATAACACTCTCAAAGAATTTAAGGAGAACACTGGTAGACAGATAGAAGCCCTTAAATAGGAAACACAAAAATCCTTTAATGAATTGCAAGAAAACACAACCAAACAGGAGAAGGAATTAAACAAACCATCCAAGATCTAAACATGGAAGTAGAAACAATAAAGAAACCATAAGGAGAGACTTCCCTGGAGATAGACAACCTAGGAAAACATCAGAAGCCATAGAAACAAGTATCACCAACAGAATTCAAGAGATAGACTAGAGAATCTCAAGTTCAGAAGATACCATGAAAAACTTTGACACAACTGTCAAAGAGAATGCAAAATACAAAATGCTGGTAACCCAAAACATCCAGGAAATCCAGGACACAATGAGAAGGCCAAACCTAAGGATAATAGGTATAGGTGAGAGTGAATATTCTCAACTTAAAGGCCAATAAATATCTTCAACAAAATTATAGAGGAAAACTTCCCTAACCTAAAGAAAGAGATGTCCATAAATATACAAGAAGCCTACAGAACTCCAAATAGTTTAGACCAGAAAAGAAATACTTCTTGCCACATGATATTCAAAACATCAAATGTACAAAACAAAGAAAAATACTAAAAGCAGTAAGGGAAAAAGGTAAAGTAACATATAAAGGCAGACCTATAATAAGAATTACACCAAACTTCTCACCAGAGACTATAAAAGCCACAAATTCCTGGACTGATATCATACAGACCTTAAGAGAACACAAATGCCAGCCCAGACTACTATACCCAGCAAAACTCTCAATCAATATTGATGGAAAAACCAAAATATTCCATGACAAAACCAAGTTTACATAATATCTTACCACAAATCCAGCACTTCAAAGGATAATTGATAAAAAATTCCAACACAAGGAGGGAAACTACAACCTAGAAAAACCAAGAAAGTAATCTTCCAACAGCCCTAAAAGAAGGTAGCTATAAAAACATATCTCCACTGCCAATAACAAAAATAACAAGAAAAACACTAATTTTTCCTTAATATCTCTTAATATCAATGGACTCAATTCTCTAATAAAAAGACATAGTCTATCACATTGGATACATAAACAGGACCCAACATTGTGCTGCATACAGGAAATGCACCTTTGTGAAAAAGACAGACCCTACCTCAGAGTAAAAGGATGGAAAACAACCTTCCAAGCAAATGGCCCCAAGAAACAAGCTGGAGTAGCGATTCTAATATCAAATAAAATCATTTTTCAACCAAAACAATCAAAAAAGATAAAGAAGGACACTTCATATTCATCAAAGAAAAAATGTACCCAGAGGAACTCACAATTCTGAACATCTATGCCCCAAAGGCAAAGGCACCCACATACATAAAAGAAACTTTACTAAAGCTTAAAGCATACATTGCACCTCACACAATAATAGTGGGAGATTTCAACACCCCACTCTCAGGTATGTACAGATCATGGAAACAGAAACTAAACCAAGACACAATGAAACTAACAGAAGTTATGAATCAATAGGACTTAAATGACATCTATAGAACATTTCATCCTAAAACAAAAGAATATACCTTTTTCTCAGGACCTCATGGTACCTTCCCCAAAATAAACCATATAATTGGTCACAAAACAGGCCTCAACAGATATAAAAAGATTGAAATATTTCCTTGTACCCTAGCAGACCACCATGGATTAACAGTTGACTTTGATATAGACAAAAACAATGAAAAGCCCACATACATGTGGAAACTGAACAATGCTCTACTCCATGATAACTTGGTCAAGGAAGAAATAAAGAAAGAAATTAAAAAATTTAGATTTAAATGAAAATGAGGACACATCATATCAAATTTTGTGGGACACAATAAAAGCAGTACTAAGAGAAAAACTCATAGCTCTAAGTGCCCACAAAAAGTAAATGGAAAGAGCTTATACTAACAACTTGACAGCACACCTGAAAGAGTTAGAACAAACAGAAGCTAATATACACAAGAGGAGTAGATGGCAGGAAATAATCTAACTCAGGGCTGAAATCAACCAAGTTCAAACAGAAAGAACTATACAAAATATCAACAAAATGAGGAGCTGTTTCTTTGAGAAAATCAATAAGATAGACAAACCTTTAGCCAGACTAACCAAATGGCACAGAGACAGTACTCAAATTAATAAAATCAGAACTGAAAAAAAGGACATAATAACAGAAACAGAGGAAATTTAAAAAAAAATCATCAGATCCTATTACAAAGGCCTATACTCAACAAAATTGGAAAATCTGGATGAAGTAGACAATTTCCTAGATAGATACCAGGTACCAAAGTTAAATGAGGTGCAGATAAAAGATCTAAACAGTTGTATAACTCCTAAAGAAATAGAAGCAGTCATTAAAAAATCTCCCCACCAAAAAATGTCCGGGGACAGAAGGTTTTAGTGCAGAATTCTATAAGACCTTCCAGGAAGACCTAATATCAATTCTCTTCAAAGTATTCCACAGAATAGAAACAGAAGTAACAATACCCAATTTGTTTTATGAAGCTAAAATTACACTCATACCTAAGCCTCATAAAGATCCAACAAAGAAAAAGAACTACAGACCAATCTCTCTTATGAATACTGATGCAAAAATACTAAAATTCTCACAAACTGAATCCAAGAACACATCAAAGCAATCATCCATCATGATCCAGTAGGCTTTATCCCAGGCATGCAGGGATGGTTCAATATTCGGAAATCCATCAATGTAATCCACTACATAAATAAACTCAAAGACAAAAACCACATGATCATCTCTCACTAGATGCTGAGAAAGCATTTGACAAAATTCAACATCCCTTCATGTTAAAAGTCTTGGAAAGATTAGTAATTCAAGGTCCATACCTAAACATAGTAAAAGCAATATACAGCAAGCCAGTAGCCAACATCAAACTAAATGGAGCGAAACTTGAAGCAATCCCACTAAGATCAGGGACTAGACAAGGCTGCCCACTCTCACCCTACCTATTCAATATAGTACTAGAAGTCCTAGCTAGAGAGATTAGACAACAAAAGGAAGTCAAGGGGATACAAGTAGGAAAGGAAGAAACCAAAATTTCACTATTTGCAGATGATAAGATAGTATACTTTAGTGACCCTAAAACTTCCACCAGAGAACTCCTAAACCTGATAAACAACTTCAGTAAAGTGGCTGGATATAAAATCAACTCAAATAAATCAGTAGCCTTCCTATACTCAAAAGATAAACAGGGTGAGAAAGAAATTAGGGAAATGACACCCTTCACAATAGTTACAAATAATATCAAATATCTGGGAGTAGCGGTATATGTAGAGGAAAAGGCCTTTTGGGGCATAGGTTGGAGAGGAGTTTCTTGGTTCTATAGACAATGAACACAGATGGGAGGAATGTGAGTGTGGGGAGAGGGTAGTAGGGGGTAGGTGTGGGCACTGCCTCAAAGAACAATGAGGAGGGTGTATGGGATAGGAGGTTTCTGGGTGGTGGGAGGAAGTGGCGTCAGGGGATAAAATCTGAAATGTAAATATAATACCCAATTAAAAAAAGAGAGATGGAAAAAGCTAAAAAGGGAAAAAGGAGAAAAAAGAGAAAAAAAGAAAAATAGGATATTTAATACCACAAAAGGAAGGATTTGGAAATTTAGGAGGCAGTTTTTGTTAATGGAATCAGCATCATAGAAACTATAAAATCACACCCTCATAGAAGCAGAAGGAGGGGGGCTGGGATAAGGGGTTCCTGGGTGGTGGGGGGAATGGGATAAGGGGATAAAATTTGAAATATAAATATTACAACCCATTTTAAAAAGGGAAAAAAGTAGCTAGAACCAACATCTTTTAAAAAAATATCAACCATCTAGGAAAAAAATTTTTTTCTTGATACTAAAACTTGTTCTGAGAATTGTATATTGCAGAATACACAGCCTTGGCATATCTACTCATCAAGCATACTGAGCAGACCTGCCCAAACCTCTGATGTCCTGGAATTCCATCAGGATGCAGTGAATACACAGCATCAGAGGCTTATCAATTTACTCTTCCTCCCTCTCGTCTTCTAATATTTCAATGCCCATAATCAGCTTCAAGAATTTAAAGAAGAGTCACCGCCCCTATTCCCTGGTCTTGGAGTCTAAGGTGGTTAATATTGGTCTGTCTTTCTAGGGAAAAGTAGTGGGTATTTTTGGAACAGGGAGGATTAGCTAGGACTTATTGCATAACCATAACCTATTAGTAGAAATCTGTATAATTAATATCAAGATGAAGTTATAATTTCTTAAATGGTACAAAATTTACTTTGATTTTAAATTTAAGGTTTCCATTGGTATGAGATTCTTATTGATATAAAAGTGAGATGAATATTGATACTTTCATGTGCATTGTGCCTGTATAACACATTTAGGAATACAATGTTTAGACCCATTCCTTCTTTTTTAACTGATTTGGGATGGTTAGCCTATGAGTTAAGGGACTATAGCAAACTCATGGCTTTGAGTTTATTGTTAGGGGGTTTTCTATATTGTATTTAGAAATAGCTGTGAGGAGTTAACAGACAACAGTCCAGGTTACCTTACATGGATAGTTGGTTTTCAGAAGTTCATAGAATTGATGTTACAAATCTTTATATATTAATGTTCATTTTTGTTAGAGACCTCTCTGCTCCTGACAGCTTCCTGTCATGGATTCGAAGAAGAAATTTAGCATCTTTGGAGTTACTCCGGTTGTGCAGTGACAGCCACTTGGAAAGAAATACCTCTTTCCATCTACAGACAAATTACTGTCCAGAAAATGACACACTTGCAGAATAGTCGACTGATTATATCTGCCTAGACAGAGTAATCAGCCCTTAATAATTCTGCATGACTAATGTCTGTCAGATGATTCTGGGCCAGAAGGCTGAAGATTTGATGTTCCAACGTTCGGTAGTATATGGGCTTTCCATTTGCTCAGGGGTCTGTATAAATTGGCTAAGTTTTAGAAGCTATGCTTAGTGCTTCCCATAATTTCAGTTAACTCAGTCATTCTGGATTTCTGAAGGGGTGAAGACCTATAGTCTCTTAGCCAATCTTGGCTATTTACTTTGAGAGAAAAGATCTGAGTAGATAGTTTTCAGCTGACATTCATTCTACAACCAAGAAAAAAGCCAGATTCAAACTAAGTGCTTTATATAGGACAGATGACAGTGGTTCTTGTTAGTCAACAAAATGATGGACTGGGTATTAGGACTATCTTGCACCTCACCAGTACAATTAGGAATAAGTATGCTTTAATTGCATTTTGAGAGAAAAGTATTATTTTAACAGGAAGTATGAAGCTAGGTGATGAGAGAGAGACAGAGAGAGAAAGAGGGAGTCATGGAGGCAGATTTTCATGTGTCTCCACCAGTCAAAGATAGTTGAAATATCTAGGTTGGGAATTGGGTTACACTTCTGATTGAGCATTACCAAACTTATAAAGGCTTTGATTAACATTTTAAAAAATGTATAAAAGCAAAAAGGAAAAGAGGGCATGGCATACTGGTTTTCTAGGGAGAGGAAATGGGAAAAGGGGATGGCATCTGAAATGTAAATAAAATATAAAATAAATAAATAAAAATGAAATACATGAAAATACAATAAAAAGGTTGAAATCTTTAAAGAGGAAACAAACAAATTTCTTAAAGTTATACAGGAAAATATAATTTAACTGGCAAAGGAATAAATCAAGACCTGCAAGACCTGAAAGTGAAAATATAAGCAATAAATAAAAATAGAAGAAGTTTAGTTTAGCAATAAACTAAACACAAATGGAGGGAATCATAGAGATGGAAACCTGGGGAAGAGAGCAGGAAGAACAAAAAATAAAAGCATCACCAACACAATACAAGAGATGGAAGAGAGAATCTCAATCTTAGAAGATACAATAGAAGAAATTGATAATCAGTCAAAGTAAATGTTCAATCTAAAAAATTCCTGATGCAAAACAGCAAGGAAATCTGAGATATGATGAAAAGACCTAAGCTAAGAATGATAGGAATAGAAGAATGTGAAAAGTCCCAGCTCAAAGGCCCAGAAAATATTCTCAACAGAATCCTAGAAGAAATCTTTCCTAGCCTAAAGAAAGCAATGCCTATAAGCATACAAGAACCGTAAAGAACAAAAAATATACTGAACCAGTAAAGAAATCCTCCTTCCAAATAATAATCAAAACAAAAAATCTACAGTGAAAAGAAAGAATATTAAAAGCAGCAAGGAAAATGGGGCAGGAAACATACAAAGGCAGATCTATCAGAATCACAAACTCCACTCCTCAACAGAGACTGTAAAATCTAGAAGGGCCTAGACAGATAACCCCCCAAAAATCAGTCAAAATGGATGATGAAAACAAGATATTTCAGGACAAATCCAAATTCAAACAATATTTATTGACAAATCCATCCAAACAGTTAATACTAGAGGGTAACCTCTAAACCAAGGAGGATAACTACATCCAAGAAAACACAAGAAATAAGTAATTCCATACCCACAAAACCAAGGGAAGTACACAGTACACACAAACACACACACACACACACACACACACACACACACAAACACTCCCAACATTAAAATAACAGGAAATAAACACTGGTCATTGATATCTTTCAACAGCTGTAGACTCACTTCCCCAATGAAGAGATACAGGATAATAATATGTATGTGAAAACTGGATCCATCATTCTGCTGCGGACAAGAAACACACCTTAGCAATAAAGATAGACATTACGTCAGAGTAAAGGGCTGGAAAAAGTATCCCAAGCAAACATACCCCAAACACAAGTTGGAATAATTATTCTAATATCTAATAAAATAGACTTTCAACAAAAATTAATCAAAAGAGACAGGGAAGGATACTTCATACACAACATAGGAAAAAAAGTCTATCAAGATGATGTCTCAATTCTGAATATCTATGTTCCAAACATAGGGAAACCAACACTTGTAAAAGAAACATTGCTAAAGCTTAAGATTGCACATCAAACCACACACATTAATAGTGGGAGACTTAAATACCCCACTGTCAACAATTGACAGCCCATCCAGACAAAAACTAAACAAATAATGAAACTAACAGATATTATAAATGAAATGGACCTAACAGACATCTATAGAATATTTCATCCAAACACAAAAGAATATACCTTCTTCTCGGGACCTTCTCCAAACTTGATCATATGGACAGACACAGAGCAAGCCCCAACAGATACAAGAGAATTGAAATAATGCCCTGTATCTTATCAGACAACCATGGATTAAAGCTGGATATAAGCAACAGCAGAAACAGTAGAAAGCTTACACTTATGGAAATTGAAGAACTCTCTATTCCATGGTCTCTGAGTCAGGGCAAAAAATTAAAATGACTTTCTAGAATTCAATGAAAATGAAGGCACAACATACCCCAAAATATGGGACACAATGAAAGCAGTGTTGAGAGGAAAGTTCATAGCACGAAGTGCTTCCATAAAGAATTTACAAAGTTATCATACTAGCAATTTAAAAGTATACCTGAAAGCTCTAGAAAAAAGAAGCAAGCACACCAAAAAGGAGCAGAGATCAGGAGATAACTAAAACCAGGGCTGAAATCAATCAGTTAGAAAAAAAGAAAACAGTACAAACAAAACTACCACAGAAGTAGGAGCTGGTTCTCTGGAAAATCAAGAACATAGACAAACAATTAGTGAAATTAACCAAAAAACACAGAGTCAGTATCCAAATAAACAAAATTGGAAATGAAAAGGCAGACATAACAGACAATGAAGAAATTCAAAGAATCATTCAGTCCTACTTCAAAAGTCTGTACTCAACAAAATTGGAAAATCTTACCAAAATGGATGACTTTCTAGACAGATACCACCGACCAAATTTGAATCAAAATCAGGGCAACTATTTATACAGTCCTATAGCCTTTAAAGAAATGGAGTCATTAAAAATTTCCCAACCAAAAAATAAGCCCACAGCCAGAAGTTTCAGTGCAGTATTCCACCAGACTTTCGAAGAAGAGCTACTGCCAGTACTCCTCAAACTATTCCACAAAATAGAAACAGAAGCAACACTGCCAAACCCATTCTATGAAGCCATAGTCACCCTGATACTTAAACCACACAAAGACTCAACAAAGAAACAGAACTTCAGACCAATTTCTCATATAAACATTGGTACAAAAATACTCAATAAAACACTCACAAACTGAATCCTGGAATGCATCAAAAACATCATCCATCATGATCAAGTAGTCTTCATCCCAGCAATTCAGAGATGATTCAACAAAATAGAAAGCCATCAATATAAACCACCATATAAATAGAGTGTAAAAAAAAATCCACATAGTTATCTCATTAGATGCTGAAAAAGTCTTTGACAAAATCCAACATCCCATTCATGTTAAACCTATTAGAAAGATTAGGGATACAAGGGACACATATGAACATAATCAAAGCAGTATACACAGCAACCCAATATCCAAAGCCAATCTAAATGGACAGAAACTTAAAGCAATTCTAGTAAAATCCTGGACAAGACAAGGCTGTCTACTCTCTCCCAATCTATTCAATATAGAACTTGAATTCTAGCAAGAACAATAAGACAACTAGAAAAGATCAAGAGGATACAATTTGGATAAGAAGTCAAAGTATTGCTGTTCACAGATGATATGATAGGATACATAAATGACCCCCAAAATTCTACCAGAGAACTACAGGTGACAAACACCAACACTGTGGGTAGACACACAATTTGTTCAATGAAATTAGTAGCCTTCCTTTATATAAATGATAATCTGGCCAAGAAAGAAATCAGGGAAATCATACCCTTCAGAATAGCCACAAATAATATAAAATATCTTGGTAAAACTCTAACCAAGCAAGTAAAAGACCTGTATGACCAGAACTCCAAGTCCCTGAAAAAAGAAATTGAAGAAAACATAAAAAGACAGAAGGATCTTTCCTGCTCATGGATAGGTACAATTAACATAGTGAAAATGGCCATCTTACCAAAAGAAATCTACAGATTCAACGTAATCCCCAATAAAATTCCAACAATTTTTATAGACCTTGAAAGAACAATTCTCAACCTCATATGGAAGAAATAATAAACTTAGGATAACCAAAACAATCCTGAACCAAAAAAGAACTGGGGGAATCACCATCCCTGAACTCAAGCTGTACTACAGAACAACAGTAATAAAAAATGCATAGTATTGATGCATAAGCAGACATGTTGATTGATGTAATTGAATTGAAGACCCAGAAATAAACCCACTCACCAATGGACACTTGAATTTTGACAAGCCAAAACCATACAATGAAAGAATAGACAGCATCCTTAACAACTGGTGTTGGTTAAACTCGGTGCGTAGAATAAAAATAGATTTATATTTATCACCCTAAACAAAACTCAAGTCCAAGTTTATGGAGGACCTTAACTAACACCAGATACACTAAATCTCACAGAAGAGAACATAGGAAATACCCTTGAGCTCCTTGGCACAGTGGAAAATTTCCTGATCAGATCTTCAATGTCTCAGGCTCTGAGATCAACAAATGTTAAATGGGACCTCATGTAACTGAAAAGCTTCTGTAAGACAAAGGATACTGTCAATAGGACAAAATGGCAGCCTACAGATTGGATAAGGATCTTGACCACCTTTGCATCTGATAGAGGCTTAACATTCAAAATTTATTAAGAACTCAAGAAATTAGCCACCAACAAGCCAAATAACCCAGTTAAAAAATCAAATCTGAAATATTTCACATCTTTAGACATCAGGGAAATGCAAATCAAAACAACTCTGAGATTCTATCTTGTACACACCAGAATGGGTAAGATAAAATCCTCAAGTGAAAGCACATGCTGGCAAGAAAGGTGTATGTATATTTGGTATTTGTCACTGCTTTTGTTTTTGACTTACTCTAGAGGGTTTGAGCCAGAAATTCTGTTGAGATATATCCTATCAAAAGAATTTTCCTTTGATAACATTTTTCTCTGTGAAGGTTTAACATCTTCTTTTGCAACAATTTTATGAATAGCAGCATGAGCTTTGTACTAGGTAAGAAACTCTGAGTGTTTTTGGTAGAGTCAATAGGATTGCATTCTAGAAAAATATCATTATGTACATAGTTTGGTGATAGAGTACTGGCTTGAATTATGATAATTTCTTGGTTTGATTGTCAAGCTATGTCCCACCTAATATCTGTTCAGGTGCTTCAATTAGCTTCTCATTACCGACTTAGGTAAGCTCTGAAACTCCTTTCTTTTGGAAAAGACTTAATATTGGCATATCAGGGTTAACTGAGGAATGGGAGCTGAGAAGAACAATATGGTAGAGGAGGAAAAGTGTTCATTAGTTGAGCTTGGAAAGAAATAGTGAACATATACCCAGTTTGCCAACTTTTGTACAGAACGCATGTCACCTAAAATGGGGTAGAATTGGGAAGTAAAAGGCAAGAGTTAACTTTCTCTGCATAAACATTTAACTACAAGAGATATTGAGGGACATCATTCTGGTCATTGTGCCTTTAGATGTAATTGCCTATTCTGATGATCACAGTAGAAAATGACCACAAATGTCTCGGCTAGAGTGAAGAGTAGGAAATGCTTCGAAGCCAACCAATAGTGTGGGGATACCAATAGTGTGGGGATACATGGGAAGGCAAGAGTAGAATCAATATCATGATGGAATGTACTTTCATACTTTTTTTTTAGCCTAAACATTGTCTAGAATCTTGGAATTCAAGGTAGTGTCACTCTTTGCTGTAGACCAGGGAGTCTCAGATATTTAAGCCCTGAATTTCTGTTATTGCTGTCAAGGGACAAGGCTTTCTGCATGATGAAAGCCATCCCCTCATTTTTCCAACTTAAGATGTTTGTGTGTTTACAGACATGCTATCAGCACATTTATGGTTTTTGATGATTTCAAGAACATGATCAGTTGTAGAAATGTTATTGGACATAAATGTAATTGCTACAGGGCATCACAGTGTTTTGGTGATAGCTAAGAGAACCAGAAACAGAAGAAACATGGGGTTTTCTGCTTATTCCCAATGAAGTACAAAAATTACAGATGGAATTTGAAGTGATGTAAGGAATGTGGGTGGGAGACAGTGTGTGACAGGTTCAGCTGCATTTGATAGCATCCTATGAGCTGGACTACACTAGAGAGTGAAAAGCTATGACAGTGAGTTAGGCACAGGTGGCACCACTTGCCACACTAAATCTGATTTTAGGAAATGAGCTGAAATATCTGGATTTCATTCCCCTATGTGTGAAAAGAGGAAGGTATTATATCAATAGGATTGGTGGCAGGTGCCTTTATTATTGCTAAGTTACTGTACCTCAAGATAAGTGAATGCAGTTATGAGCTCTAATATTTGAAGAAAATTTGATTGGAAATAAACTGGAAGTTTCCAGAGTTGGTTTCATAGAGTTTAACATCATTTTGGTCTACTAGAGAACTGTAAATATCTTAGTCTTTCTCACTGATTAAATGGTTTTCAATAAGCCTTATATGAATCACAGAAGATGACTTCATTGAAGTATATGAAATGATATCCTGAATTTTCTCTACAAATGTAAAAAAAAAAAATATCTGGAATCATACTGAGATTTGATAGACTATTTTTATTTACTTAAGCAGAGGTTTATAAAAATATGTGTATGTTTCTTTCAGTCAAAAGAATTGATCCTTGAGAATGCACAGAAAATTTTGTAATTTTGTATGGTGATTATCTTCTGCAATAATATTGTAAGTATGTAGAGGTTTAAAAAACTACTGGAAGTAGAGTAATATTCAAAGATGTATCCACCTCCGTATTCTGCTTTTCTCCAGATTCTTTCTACTTTTCTTTCTAATTCATTGTAAACATTTTAGAAACTTTCTGGCCATTACTGCCTCTTGAGTCCATAGAGTTCTCCTGGAACCCATAGAGTTCATCTGGAGGAATAACAACATCTACTTGGGATTCAGGCTATCCTAGAGCAACAACAGCTCTCCTTGGGTCAGAGAGCACTGATTATTAACTATTGTCTTCCAATTCAGGAAGCAAAGAGGGCAATCTCTGTCTCTCTTTTTCTCTGTTTCTCTGTCTCTCTCTCTATGTAAACTGGTATGTCATTCTTGCTCTCTCTCTCAGAAACTTTAATTTTTCAAAACCTATTTTAGTGATGGATCTTAAAAGATTAACCACCTTTGTAGCCCACCACCCATCAGAGGTACTGGGAAAGAAAGGATAAGGGAGAACTGGACCTGTTTAGAAAGGTTCTTTGGAGCAAATCATGTCTGTGTTGTCTGGAAATCAGAAGTTCAGTTTACAGGTTAGCAGCCATTGTCAGATCAATCCACTCACAAACACTTCATGGATATACCAGAAATTCAATTCCTTAGAGTCAGGATAGCCAACACAAATCAGCAGCTGTGCTACTACCTAGCAGAAACATCCTGGTCTCAGCCTTGACCTGAGTCAGCAGGAAGGACCAAGAGGAAAGCCAGTTCATTGCTTTGCTTCTCTCAGGGGTTACAAGCTAAGTTCATGGAAGACTCGAGACCACAGGCATTGCACAGCTAGCTTTATAAGCAAGCCAAGCTCAGCCTCCATCACTGTCTGTAGAGTCCTATTCATACCCTCCAAACATCACATATCCTTCATGGAACTTGCCTCAGCAAGTGTGTTGCCTCAGCACATGTGTTTGTCTCAGCTGACTTCACTCTGCCAATCAGCTCAAGTCTGCAGAAGTGGCAAGAAAGTTCAGCACACCACCAGCATTTTGTTGGTGCATTTCTCTCTATGGAGTCCTGACAAATGCAATGTATGCTATACAATGTAAGATGGATCAACACCTGTGTGTCCTTAGCAAAAAATCCTTTCATATGCTTGCTTTAGCAGAGTATCCTTTCTCCTGTGTCTGCTTCACAAAAATGTTCCTTCACAAGTCTGCCTTAGACTTTTTCCTGTGTCCACATTAAGGAAACATTCTGGCATGTCTTTGCTCCAGCAAAACTCCATCCATCAAAACTGGCTTTCCAAAAACCCTTAAATTTCTCTCTCTCTCTCTCTCTCTCTCTCTCTCTCTCTCTCTCTCTCTCTCTCTCTCTCTCTCTCTCTCTCTCCCTCTCTCTCTCTCTCTCCCTCTCTCTCTCATTGGCACTACCAAGAAACTTTATGTCATTTTCATCTTTGTTCTCTCAGTTTTGCCCAGATAATCTGATTGTTGTATTGTCTTTTTTTTTTTGTTTTTTGTTTTTTGTTTTTTTTTTCTGATCAAGTTTCTTTTTTTTTATTAGATCTTTCATTTACACTTCAGATACCATCCAGTTTCCCCATTCCCCCCCCTTAGAAAACCCCTATCCCATGCCCCCTTTTCCTTTTTGCATTTATACATTTTTTTAAGAAATGTTAATCATAGGCTTTATAAGTTTGGTATTGTTCAATCAGAGGTGTAACCCACTGACCAACCTAGATATATCAACTATCTTTGACTGGTGGAGATACATAAACATCTGCTTCCCTGTTTCCCCCCTCTATCTCTCTTTCATCACCTAGCTTCTCCTCTCCTTCTTCTTCTCCTCTTCTTACTCCTTTTCTTCCTCTCAGTACTCCTCCCACCTTAGCTCCTCCTACACATCACCCTTCCTGTTAAAAGGAAACTTTTCTCTCAAAATACAATTAGAGCATAATTATGCCTATTTGTACCAGTGAGGTACAAGATAGTCCTAATGCCCAGTCCATCCTTTTGTTGACTAACCAGCACCTCTGTCATCTATCCTAATTAAAACACTTAGTTCTGAACCTGGCTTTTTCCTTGGCTTTAGGATGAATGTCAGCTGATGACCATACACTCAGATCTTTTCTCTCAAAGTAAATAGCTATAAGTTTTCAACCCCATCAGAAATCCAGAATGACTGAGTTGACTATAATTGTGGGAAGCACCAAGCATAGCTTCTAAAACTTAGCCAATTTATAGAGACCTCTGAACACCTGGACACTCGCTCTACTTCGAAACGTTGGAGCATCTGTTCTTCTGCCTTCTGGCCCAGGATCATCTGACAGACCTTAGTGCTGCAGAATTATTAAGGGCTGATTACTCTGTCTAGGCAGATATAATCAGTCGACTATTCTGCAAGTGTGTCCTTTTCTGGACAGTAATTTGTCTGTAGAAGGAAAGTGGCAATTCTTGCCTAGTGGCTGTCTCACCACAACTGGAGTAACTCCAAGGATGCTCAATTTCTTCTTAGAGTTTAACATAGGAAGCTGTCTGGAGCAGACAGGTCTCTAATGAAAATGAACATTAATACTGAAATGTTTGTCATGTCAATTCTAAGGATTTCTGATGTTTTGAAAACCAGCTATCCATGTAAGGTAATCTGGAGTGTTGCCTGTTAACTCCACTCAGCTATTTCTAAATAAAACATAGAGAACACCCTTATAATAAACTCCAAGTCATGAATTTGCTATAGTCCCTTAACTCACAGGCTGACCATCTCAAATCAGTTAAAAAAGTTGAAGAAGGACTGGGTCTAAGCTTTGTATTCCTAAGTGTGTTATACTGGTACAATGCCTATGAGAGTAACAATATTCATCTCACTCTTATATCAATAAAAAGCTCATGCCACTGAAAACCTTAAAATTTGTAAACAAAGTAAATTGGTGCCATTTAAGAATTTATATCTTCATCTTGATATTAATTATACAGATTTCTACTAATAGGTTATGGCTATGCAATAAACCCTAGCTAATCCTCTCTATTCCGACAAAACCACTACTTTTTCCTAGGGATACAGCCCAACATTTACCACCTTAGTCCCCATGCCCAGGGAATAGGGGCGCTGACTCATCATTAGCTTCTTCAAGCTGATTATGGGCGTTGAGATATTAGAAGAGGGGTGGGGGGGAGTGCAAGTTGACAATCCTCTGATGCTGTGTCTTCGCTGCCTCCAGATAGAATTCACGGACCTCAGAGGTTTGAGCAGGTCTGCCCAGCTTGCTTGTTGAGTAGATACACCAAGGTTGATCATTCTGCAATATACAATTCTCAAAACAAATTTTAGTATCAAGATAGGTTTTTTTTTTTAAAGAGGGCTGACATTTTATTAAGAATGTTGGTTCTAACCGCTTTTCTATTTTTCCCCTTTTATTGGATATAATATTTACATTTCAAATTTTATCCCCTTACCATATTTCCCCCACCACCCAGGAACCCCTTATCCCATCCCCCCTCCTCCTGCCTCTATGAAGGTGTTTACCCACCTACCCCCAGCCTCCCTCCCAACCCTCAGATTCCTCCCCCCTCAGTGCTCAGCCTTCAGGGTACCAAGGATCTTGTCTCCCACCTATGCCCAACAGGGCCATCCTCCCCTACATATACAGCTGGAGTCATGTGTCTCTCCCTATGTGCACCTGGGCTGGTGGTTTAGACCCTGGGGAGCTCTGGCTGGTTGGTATTCTTGCTCTCCTCACAGGGCCACCACCCCGTATGGTTCACGGTTCCTTCAGTTTACTCTCTAACTCCTCCATTGGGAACTTTGATCAGATTAATGGATAGCTGTGGGTATCTGTCTCTGGGTATGTCCGACTCTGAGAGACCTCTAAGGAGACAGCCTTATCAGGCTGCTGTCAGCTTTCCCATCCTGACATCCCTATCAGCGTCTATTTTTGGTGACTGCCTATGGAATGAATACCCAGACACAATGGTCTCCCTACAACCCCCCCTTCAGATTCTGACCCACACTTTGTCTCCATATTTGCTCCCTTGGTTATTTAGTTACTCCTTCTAAGAAAGACCTAGGCATCCTCACTTGTTCTTTCTTCTTCATAAGCTTCATGTCGTCTGGTAGTTGAATCTTTGTTGTTTCAAACTTTTGGGCTAATCTCTGCTTATCAGTGAGTAAATACCATGTGTGTTCTTTTGTGATTGGGTTACCTCACTCAGGATGATATTTTCTAGATCCATCCATTTACCTAAGAATTTCTCGAATTCATTATTTTTAATAGCTGAGTAATATTCCATTGTATAAATGTACCACATTTTTTGTATCCATTCCTCTGTTGAAGGGCATCTGGGTTCTTTCCAGCTTCTGGCTATTATAAATAGGGCTGCTATGAACATAGTGGAGCATATGTCTTTGTTATTTGTTGAGGCATTTTCTGGGTATATACCCAGGAGTGGTATAGCTGGGTCCTCAGGTAGTGCTATGTCCAATTTTCTGAGGAACCGCCAGACTGACTTCCAAAGTGGTTGTACCAGCTTGCAACCCCACCAACAATGCAGGAGTGATCCTCTTTCTTCACATCCTCGCCAACATCTACTATCACCTGAGTTTTTGATCTTAGCCATTCTGACTGGTGTGAGGTGGTATCTCAGTGTTGTTTTGATTTGCATTTCCCTGATGACTAAGGATGTTGAGCATTTCTTAAGGTGCTTCTCGGCCATTCGAGTTTCCTCAGTTGAGAATTCTTTGTTTAGCTCTGTACCCCATTTTTTAATGGGGTTATTTTGTTGTTTGGCGTCTAAGAATGGATAAGAATGGATTAATTTGGATTCTTCTACATGTTGACCTCCAGTTGAGCCAGCACCACTTGTTGAAAATGCTGTCCTTTTTCCACTGGATGAATTTAGCTCCCTTGTCAAATATCAAGTGACCATAGGTATGCGGGTTCATTTCTGGGTCTTCAATTCTGTTCCATTGATCGTCCTTTCTGTCTCTGTACCAATACCAAGCAGTTTTTATCACTACTGCTCTGTAGTACAGTTTGAGGTCCGGAATGGTGATTCCCCCAGAGGTTCTTTTATTGTTGAGAATAGTTCTCGCTATCCTAGGTTTTTTGTTATTCCAAATGAATTTGTAAATTGCTCTTTCTATCTCTATGAAGAATTGATTTGGAATTTTGATGGGTATTCCATTGAATTTGTAGAGTGCTTTTGGCAGGATAGCCATTTTTACTAAGTTAATCCTGCCAATCCAGGAGCATGGGAGATCTTTCCATCTTCTGAGATCTTCTTCAATTTCTTTCTTGAGAGACTTGAAGTTCTTGTCATACAGATCTTTCACTTGCTTTGTTAGATTCACTCCAAGATAATTTATTTTATTCATGGCTATTGTGAAGGGTGTCATTTCCCTGATTTCTTTCTCTGCCTGTTTATCCTTTGAGTAGAGGAAGGCTACTGATTTGTTTGAGTTGATTTTATATCTAGCCACATTGCTAAAGTTGTTTATCAGGTTTAGGAGTTCTCTGGTGGAAGTTTTAGGTTCACTTAAGTATACTATCATATCATCTGCAAATAGTGAAATTTTGACTTCTTCCTTTCCTATCTGTATACCTTTGACTTCCTTTTGTTGTCTAATTGCTCTAGCTAAGACTTCCAGTACTATATTGAATAGGTAAGGTGAGAGTGGGCAGCCTTGCCTTGTCCCTGATCTTAGTGGGATTGCTTCAAGTTTCTCTCCATTTAGTTTGATGTTGGCTACTGGCTTGCTGTATATTGCTTTTACTATGTTTAGATATGGGCCTTGAATTCCTGATCTTTCCAAGACTTTTAACATGAAGGGATGTTGAATTTTGTCAAATGCTTTCTCAGCATCTAGTGATATGACCATGTGGTTTTTCTCTTTGAGTTTATTTATGTAGTGGATTACATTGATGGATTTCCGAATATTGAACCATCCCTGCATTCCTGGGATAAAGCCTACTTGATCTTGATGGATAATTGTTTTGATGTGTTGTTGGATTCGGTTTGGGAGAATTTTATTGAGTATTTTTGCATCAATATTCATAAGAGAGATTGGTCTGTAGTTCTCTTTCTTTGTTGGGTCTTTCTGTGGTTTAGGTATGAGTGTAATGGTAGCTTCATAGAATGAATTGGGTAGTGTTCCTTCTGTTTCTATTCGATGGAATAACTTGAAGAGGATTGGTATTAGGTCTTCCTTGAAGGTCTGAAAGAATTCTGCACTGAAACCATCTGGCCCCGGACATTTTTTGGTGGGAAGATTTTTAATGACTGTGTCTATTTCTTTAGGCGTTATGGGACTGTTTAGGTGGTTTATCTGCACCTCTTTAACTTTGGTACCTGGTATCTATCTAGAAAATTGTCCATTTCCTCCAGATTTTCCAATTTTGTTGAGTATAGGCCTTTGTAGTAGGATCTGATAATTTTTTTAATTTCCTCTGTTTCTGTTGTTATGTCTCCCTTTTCAGTTCTGATTTTATTAATTTGAATGCTGTCTCTGCGCCCTTTGGTTAGTCTGGCTAAGGGTTTGTCTATCTTGTTGATTTTCTCAAAGAACCAGCTCCTGGTTTTGTTGATATTTTATATAGTTCTTTTTGTTTCGACTTGGTTGATTTCAGCCCTGAGTTTGACTATTTCCTGCCGTCTACTCCTCTTGGGTATACTAGCTTCTTTTTGTTCTAATGCTTTCAGGTTTGCTGTCAAGTTGTTGATGTATGCTCTTTCCACTTTCTTTTTGTGAGCACTTAGAGCTATGATTTTTCCTCTTAGTACTGCTTTCAATGAGTCCCACATGTTTTGATATGATGTGTCCTCATTTTCATTTAAATCTAAAAAGTCTTTAATTTCTTTCTTAATTTCTTCCTTGACCAAGTTATCATTGAGTAGAGCATTGTTCAGTTGCCAAGTGTATGTCGGTTTTCTGATGTTTTTGTCCATGTCAAAGACAAGTCTTAATCCATGGTGGTCTGATAAGGTGCTGGGGATTATTTCAATCTTTTTGTATCTGTTGAGGCCTGTTTTGTGACCAATTATATGGTCTATTTTCGAGAAGGTACCATGAGGTGCTGAGAAGAAGGTGTATTCTTTTGTTTTAGGATGAAATGTTCTATAGATGTCAGTTAAGTCCAATTGGTTCATAACTTCTGTTAGTTTCATTGTGTCTCGATTTAGTTTCTGTTTCCATGATCTGTCCATAGCTGAGAGTGGGGTGTTGAAATCTCCCACTATTATTGTGTAGGGTGCAATGTATGCTTTAAGTTTTAGTAATGTGTCTTTTATGTATGTGGGTGCCCTTACATTTGGGGCATAGATGTTGAGAATTGCAAGTTCCTCTTGGTACATTTTTCCTTTCATGAATATGAAGTGTCCTTCTTTATCTTTTTTGATTACTTCTGGTTGAAAACTGATTTTATTTGATATTAGAATCGCTACTCCAGCTTGTTTCTTGGGACCATTTGCTTGGTAGATTGTTTTCCAACCTTTTACTCTGAGGTAGTGTCTGTCCTTTCCACAGAGGTGCGTTTCCTGAATGCAGCAAAATGTTGGGTCCTGTTTACGTATCCAGTCTGATAGTCTATGTCTTTTTACTGGAGAATTGAGTCCATTGATATTAAGAGATATTAAGGAAAAATGAGTGTTGTTTCCTGTTATTTTTGTTATTGGCAATGGAGATATGTTTGTGTAGCTACCTTCTTTTATGGTTTTTGGAGGATTACTTTCCTGCTTTTTCCAGGTTGTAGTTTCCCTCCTTGTGATGGAGTTTTCCACCAATTATCCGTTGAAGTGCTGGGTTTGTGTTGAGATACTGTGTAAATTTGGATTTGTCATGGAATATTTTGGTTTCTCCATCAATAATGATTGAGAGTTTTGCTGGGTATAGTAGTCTGGGCTGACATTTATGTTCTTTTAGGGTCTGTATGATATCAGTCCAGGATCTTCTGGCTTTTATGGTCTCTGGTGAAAAGTCTGGTGTAATTCTTATAGGTCTGCCTTTATATGTTACTTTGCCTTTTTCCCTTACTGCTTTTAGTATTTTTTCTTTGTTTTGTACATTTGATGTTTTGACTATTATGTGGCGGGAAGTATTTCTTTTCTGGTCTAAACTATTTGGAGTTCTGTAGGCTTCTTGTATATTTATGGACATCTCTTTCTTTAGGTGAGGGAAGTTTTCCTCTATAATTTTGTTAAGAATATTTACTGGTCCTTTAAGTTGGGAGTCTTCCCCCTCATCTATTCCTATTATCCTTAGGTTTGGCCTTCTCATTGTGTCTTGGATTTCTTGTATATTTTGGGTTAGTAGCTTTTTGTATTTTGCATTTTCTTTGACAGTTGTGTCAATGTTTTCCATGGTATCTTCTGCACATGAGATTCTCTCTTCCATCTCTTGTATTCTGTTGGTAATACTTGTATCTATGACTCCTGATCGTTTTTTTTAAGTTTTCTATCTCCAGGGTGTTCTCCCTTTGTGATTTCTTTATTGTTTCTACTTCCGTTTTTAGATCCTGCATGGTTTTGTTTAATTCCTTCTCCCGTTTGGTTGCATTTTCTTGTAATTCCTTAAGGGATTTTTGTGTTTCCTCTCTAAGGGTTTCTATCTGTTCTTTGAGAGTGTTATTTATGTCTTTCTTAAAGTCCTCTATCATCATCATGAGAAGTGATTTTAATTCTGAATCCTGCCTTTCTGGTGTGATGGGGTGTTCAGGGCTTGCTATGATGGGGGAACTGGGTTCTGATGATGCCATGTAACTTTGGTTTCTGTTGCTCACGTTCTTGCGCCTGCCTTTTGCCATCTGGTTAATTCTAGTGTTACCTGTACTTCTGTCTCTGATTGAAGCCTGTCTTTCCAGTTGTCTCGCTTTTGTTTGGTCTTCTAGGAGTCCAGATGTCTTTGTGATTTTTTTCCAGCTGCCCTGATTACAGTGGTATCTCTAGGATGCCTCAGGATATGGTGCCTCCAAGGTAGCAGTCCAGCTAGATGTCTGCTGTTCTGGGTGCAGTGTCTCCTCTTGGATATCTCAGGGTATGTTGTCTGACACTCTGAGTTCAGTTGTTCCTCTGTGGCTCTGGGTTGAGCGGACCTTCCAGTATGTTTCAGGTGGAATCCGGGGTCCACACAACTGCAGACCTGGTAGAGGTCTGGTCTGGGGCTCAGACCCTGCAGGCCTCAGGCCGGAGGGGGGGCGAGCAGCAGAAGGATCGTGCTAGCACCGGCTATGGGTTCTATGGATCCCCCAGAATGTCTCTGGGGGACTCCTGGGTGCACTCACCCACAGGCCTCAGACTGCAGGAGGGGCGTGCAGCGGAAGGGGCATGCTAGCGCTGGCTATGGGTCTATGGATCCCCCAGAATGTGTCTGGGGGGCTCCTGGGTGCACTTACCAGCAGGGCTCAGACTGTTGTATTGTCTTTTAATACCTCTGTTCTTAACTTTTATGTCTCCCTTGGCAGCTGAACAATTTTCTCAGTGTGTCCTCCTTCAGCTGTACTCCAGGTTCCTTGTGTAGCACATCATGGGTGAATACTTCAGTTAATGTTTTCTGGCCAATATCCTTTGTGGATCTGTATCCAACTTGGTGCCAGCAAAAATCCAGGAAAATGTTTGTCTTCTCAACTTCTCCATTCTGCTTCTCCTACTGCTCTTTGGTTTGGAAGGGGAGGGAGTATGATGGGTGCAGGTCACTACCCCTAGAGGGTCATATGTTGCTCATTATGAGGACACAGAACTCATTTTGATAATGCAACTCTGTAGCCAGACACAAAGCATCACCAATTGATAATATAACTTATCCAACTTGCCTTCTCTACAGACTACTGGCTATAGACTACTGGCTCATTCATTCTTCTTACAAAACCTTTCTGCATAGCCATGACTTTACTGTCACTCTCTATTCAGAGATAAGTGTTTCTTCTTGCCATATCTTTGTGATTTTAGAGTGTTACTGACACTCTCCAAGTTATACCCCCTGAAAAGCTGCTGCAACTCTAGCTGCTTTATGTAATTAAAGATTAAGTAGAGAATTATGACTCATTAAGAAGAAGAAATTCAGCAAAGATCACCCAACCATAGAGAGGAAGAGTTTAAAAGTCAAGCCAAGTACACATGATTCCAAACCCAGGCTAATAACAGATTCTTGACAAACATAATCAGTAGCCTCTGTTGTAGTGAGCCGCTGTTTCAGTGGCTACTCACATGCATTTTCCAAGATGGCGCTGGCCACATGTTTCCACAGCAGTAAACAATCATTCTGTGCAGCTGCCAGGCAGAAAGAGCGCCAGGTCACTGGCCTATCCGGAGGCGTAATATTGGGTGGTGAGCGAGCAGCCATTCAGAAGTGAATATGTCACTCTAGGGTATATTTAAGGGAGCCTCTTCCGGTTTCTTCCGTCTTTCTGCTTTATCTTGTGGAGCAGTAAAATGTTCCTCGTGGCAGTAAACCCGACTACTGCCTCCTGTCTTTATTCGCGGGCGAAAAGTGATTTTGGGGGCATTCGTTTCATCTGGTGCCGAAACCCGGGATCTTTAAGGTGCTGCGGGAGACCACCCAAGTTTTGGGACGTGTTAAAAACTGCGGAAGGAACACGAGGTGCATCTTGGAAGGTATGCTTGGCGTGGAGACCTTTGTTGAGACCGAATTTTCATTCACTGCCACTGCTATAGCAGCTGGCCTTGTGCCCGTGTGGTTTTCGTTGGCAGTCTATTTTTGTTGTGAGGACCTAGCCCGAGGCACAGCTAATAGGGCGAGTGGAGAGGTTTCAAAAAAGGTCTGCTCTAAGCTATCAGAACCAGGATGTGGCAACAGGCGCTCAGCCATAGGGTTGGGAAAAGAGAAACAGACGAAGAAGTCTGGAGAGAGACTGGCCAGAGAGTTTGGTTATAGGAAAAAATGTTCAGGAGGAATACAGGCTACTGCAGGGCCTATTAAAGCTACAAAACCTTCACAGGCTGGTGAAGAGAAGTGGGAACCCCCGCACCCAATTAAGGAGCCTGCTTCCATACACCTTAGCAGCTCCGAGGAAGATCTAACACAAGGAGAGGAAGAGGGCCTGGGGCAGGAACCAGCTGCCTGTACTAAGGCTGGCGGTTCCAAAGTAAGACTAAGATAGCCTTTAAATTCCTCAGCCCCACCTTTGCCTCGGGCTGAGACCCTAATTCATTCCTTAGCCCGGCAGATCGGAGGCAGTTACAGCTTGCATTTCCGGTCTTTGAAGCGGCAGAAGGCGCCCGCGTTTATGCTCCCGTAGATTATAGACAGGTCAAAGAATTAGCAGAAGCAGTGCGCGCATATGGAATTGGAGCTAATTTCACTGTAGCCCAAGTAGAGAGGTTAGGTACAGCTGCCATGACTCCAGGAGATTGGCAGGACACAGTGAAGGCGGTACTTAACAATATGGGCCAATACCTAGAGTGGAAGGCCTTGTGGCATGAGGCGTTACAAGCACAAGCTAGGATTAATGCAAATACTGAGGGACAGGAATTATGGACTTTTGATATGCTAGCGGGAGTTGGTGTACACGCGAATGACCAGACCGCTCATCCTTGGCAGGTCTACGCGCAGATAGCAGCAGCTGCGATAAAGGCGTGGAAGTGCTCCACCTCCCGAGTCTTATTAATGCCACACTTGGGGGTGCAGCCGATCCTGGTCGATTACAGAGGCCCCCTGCCAGAGAGAAGCGTTGGTCTTATATTAGGCCGTTCCTCTCTTACCTTAAAAGGGCTTGTGGTACACCCCGGTGTAATAGATCAGGATTATACCGGAGAACTTCAAGTTCTCTGTGCTAGTCCACAAGGTATATTCTCTATCTCCCCTGGGGACAGGATCGCTCAATTGATTGTTCTTCCAAGCTTACATGATTGTTTTCCTTCCACTGAGAAGCTTAGAGGTTCTCAGGGGCTTGGTTCCTCAGGAACTGACTTCGCTCATCTGGTGGTTGATTTTAAAACTAGACCCACCTTACAGTTAGCAATAGAGGGGAAGAAATTTACCGGAATTCTGGACTCAGGAGCGGATAAAAATATCATTTCCGATAATTGGTGGCCTAAGACATGGCCTGTAGAGAGATCATCTCACTCCCTACAAGGATTGGGATATGAGGCCAGCCCTGCAGTCAGCTCCCGTTCGTTGACTTGGAAGACAGCAGAGGGTCAGACAGGAAGTTTTATACCTTATGTGCTTCCCCTCCCCGTCAACCTCTGGGGAAGGGACATTTTACAGGGCCTAGGGCTAGTTCTGACCAGTGAATACTCCCCACAAGCTATAAACATTATGAAAAGCATGGGATTTAAAGAAGGGAAAGGTCTTGGCAGGAACGAACAAGGAAGGTTAGATACTGTCTCACAAGAATCAAACGAAGGAAGACAAGGACTGGGTTTTTCCTAGTTGCCACTGAGGGTTCTATGCCCATACCCTGGCTCACAGAGGAGGCGGTTTGGGTTCCTCAGTGGTCACTATCCTCTGAGAAATTGGAAGCTGCTACAAAACTAATTAAAGAACAAGTGCAGCTCGGTCATTTAGAACCTTCTACCTCCCCCTGGAATACACCTATATTTGTTATTAAAAAGAAATCCGGGAAGTGGAGGCTTTTACATGATTTAAGAGCCGTCAATGAACAGATGCGACTATTTGACTCTGTGCAACGAGGCTTGCCCCTACTCTCTGCCTTGCCTAAGCAGTGGAGAATTATAATTATAGATATTAAAGATTGTTTTTTTCTCTATTCCCATATGTCCACAAGATAGACCAAGATTTGGGTTTACACTACCTACTGTTAATCGTTTTGAAACTGATAAGAGATATTAGTGTAAAGTTCTGCCTCAGGGCATGGCAAACAGCCCTACTATATGTCAGCTGTATGTACAAATGGCCCTCGAGCCAATTAAGAAGCAATTTCCTTCGCTGTTGCTGGCTCATTATACAGATGATATTATTATGTGTCATAAGGATTTAGGTACTTTGCAGACCTCATACCCCTTATTATTAAAAACCTTAGAACAGTGGGGTCTACATGTTGCTACTGAGAAAGTTCAATTTTCAGAGATTGGTTCCTTTTTAGGGACAGTTATCTATCCAGAAAAGATAATTCCTCAGAAATTGGAGATTCGTAGAGACCATTTACATACTTTAAATGATTTTCAGAAATTATTAGGTGATATAAATTGGTTAAGACCGTTTTTAAAAATTCCCTCAGCCGAGCTGAAACCTTTATTTGATATTCTAGAAGGGGATGCTCACATTTCCTCACCGAGGGCCTTAACACCAGCTGCGAGCCGTGCTCTACAAGTAGTATAAAACGCTTTGCAAGATGCCCAGTTGAAACGCATAGATGAAACCAAAACCTTTGACTTATGTGTTTTTAAAACTAGACACTTACCAACTGCTGTATTATGGCAGGAGGGACCCTTGTTATGGGTTCATCCCAATGCTTCTCTCGCAAAGATCATTGAAAGGTATCCAGACGCAGTTGCTCAACTTGCCCTTCATGGGCTAAAAGCGGCCATTACTCATTTTGGAAGAGAGCCTAAGGTTTTAATAGTGCCTTATACTGCCCATCAAGTCCAAATATTAACGGCGACCTCTGATGTGTGGGCAGTGCTGGTTACCTCCTTCAATGGTCAAATAGATAATCATTATCCTAAGCATCCCATCTTACAATTTGCTTTAACTCAAGCTATCATATTTCCACGTATTGTGTCTCAGGAGCTGCTCCCAGATGGAATGGTAGTTTATACGGATGGGTCAAAAACAGGAGTAGGTGCCTATGTGGTTAATGATAAAGTTACATCCAAACAATATCATGAAACCTCACCTCAAATTGTGGAATGCTTAGTGGTGTCAGAGGTTCTGGAAATCTTTCCAGGTCCCTTAAATATTGTTTCAGATTCCTTCTATGTGGTTAATGCAGTAAAAGCATTAGAAGTTGCTGGGTTAATTAAGACATCTAGCAGACTTGTAGAAGTTTTTCAAAAGATTCAGCTTACCCTGGCTAAGCGTAGATCCCCTGTCTTTATAACTCATATTAGGGCTCACTCAGACTTACCGGGACCTATGTCCCGTGGAAATGACCTGGCAGATCGAGCCACAAGGTTAATTGCAATTGCCCTTTCGCCAAAGTTAGATTTGGCTAAAGCTTTTCACAAAAGGTTTCATGTGACAGCTGAGACATTATGATGTCGATTTAACATCTCTAGAAGGGAGGCCAGAGATATTGTGATTCAATGCCAAAACTGCTGTCAATTCCTACCTGATCCCCATACAGGAGTTAACCCTCGGGGAATCAGGCCCTTACAAATCTGGCAAATGGATGTTACCCACATCCCATCCTTTGGTAAATTACAATATTTACATGTCTCTATTGATACTTGTTCTGGAGTTATATTCGCCTCTCCTTTGACCGGAGAAAATGCGGCCCATGTTATTCAACATTGCCTCGAAGCTTGGAGTGCTTGGGGAAAGCCTAAAATCCTTAAAACGGACAATGGGCCAGCCTACACTCCTAAAAAATTTAAACAATTTTGTCGCCATATGGAAGTGACACACCTGACAGGTCTCCCTTATAACCCCCAGGGACAGGACATCATTGAGCGTGCTCACCGCACCCTTAAAACTTATTTGATAAAACAAAAGGGAGAAGTTGAGGAAGCTCTGCCCATGGTGCCACGAGCTACTATTTCTCTGGCACTTTTTACCCTCAATTTTCTGAATTTGGACAGTCAGGGCAACACAGCGGCTGATCAACATTGCCTGGAACCAACTAGGCCAAAAGAAATGGTAAAATGGAAAGATGTTTTGACTGGTCTATGGAAAGGCCCGGATCCTATTTTAATAAGATCCCGGGGAGCGGTCTGTGTGTTTCCACAGGGGGAAGACAATCCATTTTGGCTGCCAGAGTGACTGACGCGATGACTCGCAGTTCCTGAAAAAGACCCCCTGAAGGATTCATCTGCAGACGCTCTCAGCTCCCATTTGGACTCTCCAAAATCGGGTTCCTAGTATATACAGTGAATTTAGATGGTTAACCTATCTTCTTCTCAAAAACCTATGCCCTTGCCTTTTTAAAAGTCATTGCTGCTGCTAACTTGTACCAATGTAACTCGCTTTATATTACAGTGCTGGTCTGCTTTTCTATAAGCAAGCCTAATAGCCAATTTACCACTCTGATCCCTATTCCTGTTCAGACGTCTGAGACCTTGATTTTATCCTGACAAGAAAGGAGGTTTTGATATAACTGCAGCCCTTATCGCTGCTATTACCATCCCTACAATTGTAGCTGTGACAGCTGACTCAGACATGGTTAATCAAGTTACAGCAGCTACTGTTGTTAATCAAATTTCAGAAAAAACCTCTGAGGCTTTGACCCTCCCACAGAAAGTGGATGTGTTGGTCAATCAGAGAGTTAATTCGCTCCAAGCACATTTGATACAGCTCGCAGATGTGGCTCAAATGAGCTGTGTCTCAACGACCCCATATCCAGGTATTTCACCTCTGAGATTTGTGAATGATACATTTATTTAAAGCCATAATCTTTCTGCTTATTTAAAAGGAAAGTGGAATGGGAAGTTGGACCAGGTACAGCAGTGATTGCAAGCCCGGATTACCATCAGATGGAACCTGCTGCCCGTGGAGATTTTACTTCTTAAAAATAAATTTCTTCTGCCTTTTCTTTCTTTCTTTCTTTCCAAAGAGCCGGAATAGGCCTGCTTGATACAGCTCTATGATGTGAATTAGTATTCATAGATGGTTGGTTTGTAAGCTCAAAGCCCAACAAAAATGTGACAAGGTAGCTTAAAGCCTAAGCACTCACAAGCCTTGGAGCAAGCATCCCTCCCTGAAATTTGACTATCTAGGCTAGAAAGTAGCCGATGACTGCGACCCTCAGTCTAAGCACTCCAGGGGTTCGTCCCATTACACTGGGAAGATGAGAGGTCTAAGTCCAGTCAGCCCTTGCCTGAATAACCGGTACCTGAGCAGTTAGAGGTGTTTGCGAGTGGGTACTCGACAGGAAGTGTTCCACGAGTGTGGATAGATTTCCCGAAAGTATGCCTGATTGCACAAAGGTTTGATGCCAAATACCTCCCCTGGTGGCGCCCCAGGGTAAAGGCTTCCTTTCCCCCTCAAAAGGCATCGAGATTGGGTATGGGAATTAAACCCATTACAATATCTCATTTTGCACAGGGGATCAGGCCTCTGCTTTCCCTCACTGAGTTGGTGCTGCGTTTAATGGGCGAAAGGCTCTTTTATATTAATAATTTAAACAGGGAGAGATGTAGTGAGCCACTGTTTTAGTGGCTACACACGTGCATTTTCCAAGATGGCGCTGGCCACATGTTTCCCTAGCAGTAAACAATCATTCTGCGCAGCTGCCAGGCAGAAAGAGCGCCAGGTCACTGGCCTATCCCGAGGCGTAATATTGGGTGGTGAGCAAGCAGCCATTCAGAAGTGAATACGTCACTCTAGGGTGTATTTAAGGGAGCCTCTTCCGGTTTCTTCTGTCTTTCCGCTTTATCGTGTGGAGCAGTAAAATGTTCCTCGTGGCAGTAAACCCGACTACCGCCTTCTGTCTTTATTCGCGGGCAAAAAGGGATTTTGGGGGCGTTCATTTCACTCTGTATTGATTAAAAACACAGAAAATGTTCTAGGGTGAAGCTCAGTGGTAGAGCACTTGCCCAGCACATGTGAGTGTTTGAATTTCACCCATTGCACTCCAGAATATACCAGAGTGTTACAAATGTTGTGCTTCTCCCCGAAATAAATGTAATCTGGGAGAGAGAACAAAGGGAGCTTTTGGACTCCTAGTCCTGAGATGTTGTGAACTAAGGATAGCCACAAGGGTAGATGTTTCCCACAGAAAACTCAATTTCATAAATCTTTAGAACAAACCAAGGGAGAAGAGTTTAAGGATAGATTTGAATTTACATAGAATTTAGAGATCATGAGCCATCAGCCATGTAATTTCTGTTGAATTTATGCCCTTTATAGCGAAATGCTTTCCTACTTGCATAGATTCGAGTGCAGTGGTCACAGTCATATGTTCTGTGTCTACTCACATATTTTCTCCCACTTGCAGCTACCTAGAGTGAAACCTAGTTTGCATTGAGCTTTAGTCCAGAGAAAGTAGAAGACTCAATGTGATGTGCCTCATCTCAAAATAAGTGGGGCCAGTGATTATTCTCAAGATGTACTTACTTTGAATCTAATTCAGGAGCACACTTTTGGCATCATGTAATACTAGAAAATTTGTTTCAGCAGGTGTTTACAAAATTTCTATGCCTTAGACATACTCCAGAGATGGTCCCTGCCATATATGTGTCAGGAATGGTAGTGGTAGGAGCTCAGATGTGATCAGCAGATTACCTGTTTTAGAGAAGTTTGATATTGTCATGGAGTCAGGGTAGAGAGGCAAACTTGAAGTTTGCAACAGATTAATTTTGATGCTTCTTTTGACTTTGAAATTTATTGCAAACACTCACAATTGGCATAATGGAAAACATACAAGTGATTCTCTACTGCAGAAAGTCAGTAATGAATTAATTCTAGTTACATACGGTTTAATAAGTAAAACTATTTTTATATGCAAATATGGATGTATACAATTTATGCTTTTACTTCTTTTGGTAAATACGTATCTGTGTGTGCATTTTTTCATGTGTACACAAATGAATTGTGTCCAAAGATTACAAGTCATCATTCGCTCTCCACCTCAGTTTTTTGAAACAGAATTTATCACTGAAATTAGAGCTCACTAATTGCCTAGGTTGGCCAATACTATTCAGATATCTACTAAGACCCTAGTACAGTGTGAGGATTAAAGCTGCAGATCTTCATAACTGGATTTTTCATGTGGGTTTTGTGGATCTGAACTTAGGTCCTCAGGCTCATGCATTGCAAACAGTTTACCAACAGAGCCATCTGATCAGCACCTATATAAGTTTTCTTTTTTAAAAAACACACTTAAAAGTCACTAAGAACAATGGGTTGAATATGAAACTTTGGAGAAAATTTTGCCAGGCATATACATGGCCCTAGGTTTAATTCCCAGCATTGCTAACAAACAAATAAACAGATATATAACATAAATTTGAACAAAACCAGCCCATTCTTAAAGAGAAGAATGATTTGCACTGTTGACAGTTTTGACACTTGCATGTATCTTCAGTGATAAATTTAAGACTACAGATTATTGTCTACTGTTTGGGAAAGAAATGTGTTACAGTACTATGATTTCACAGTAAATTATTTTTATAGAAACCTGCTTACCCTAAGATATAGAAAAATAGTATAATTTCAGCCTTTCTTTTAATGGCATGAGCCTGAGAATTATAACCCTTCTTATTATAAAAAAAAAAAAGATTTATTTTGTATATAGCTCTGTTACAGTATTTTCCCTTCTGTTCCATCATATTTTACATGTCTTTATTGTTGTCCACCAGCCTGAGTACTGGAGCTTTATAACAAGACTTGATACCTAGTAAGTAAAGACACAATCTTTTTTATACTCTTATTTTATATTATTGTAGGGATTTGGAGCTCTTTATTTTCCACAGCTAGTTGAATGGCAAAAACTTCCTGAATTAAACATAAAATATTGAGCTAGTGATATGGTTCATTTGGGTTCCATCTCAGCCATGCAGGAGTTGTGTATGATGGCAGAGACCTTCAATTCTAGTGCCTGTGAGCTGGAGGCAGGAGGATCTAGAGTTTAAGGTCAATTCTTGGGAGTTGAGGGAGCAGCTAACTTAAATGTAATTCATATTGTAGGTCAAAGCAAACAAATAAAACAAAAATTAAAAATTAAAATATCTATAGTAATCTGATGTGGGGAGCCTACAGAAGGCAGCTGTCATCCTTGCAGCCATCTTGAGCTATATACCCTGACAAGAGACTTGTTTTCAACAGCCTACAACAGCTGAGCACACTCTGATAACATCTTGTTTTATATACCCAGGATTTTCTCTTGGGTGTGTGTGACTTAAAGGTGTGACTTAACGAGTGAGACTTATAAAAGGTGAGAGGCAGATAGAAGAGGGGACTGGAAACTTGGAACTTGGAGGCACTAGGGACTAGGAACTCGAGATTTGGGACTTGGACAAAAACAAGAGACTTTGAAAGAGAGAAATAGAGAGACTTGAGAATAAATGGGACTGAATCATACTCTGTCTGGTCTCCATTCTTAGTGTCAACCCTCACTCTCTCTCTTGCTGAACCCTGACCTGCAGACTGGAGCAGCAGTATGAGCCCGGACAATTTAGCCCCCAAAGCTTGGGGCAGTGCAGGCTCTAACAATTTTGGCCCCCAAGCTTTTGGCAGTGTGTGTTCCAACATTTGGCAGAGTGGTCCCTGACAATCTGAGGGGCAAGATGTGAAACCCTCTAGTATTGCAGTTCTTGAGCAGGCCTCTGGTATTGGTATTAGCCCCAAATGTGTTATAGTTATTGTGTGAGCCTAGAAAGCAGAGCATCTTCAGTCTTCCTCTATGCTTAGACTTGCAGCTCTAAGACTAGGAAATTGAAATATTTCAGCCGTTGGAAGCAGCCAGTTTTCTAGGTCTTGTATATACATAGGAGGTAGGGGATTTCTTAGCTATGAACACAAACCAGCATTAGAGCTCTTAGCTGGCAACTGGGAACACTTCTTCCTCCTCAGGTCTATTCCTGCTTCTGTTGTTGCTTTTCTGCCTTTCTTTCTCCCATAGCCATTCTTAAACTGTTCAGCTATCATTTCTGTAGCTGTGTAGACAGCTACATTGCTGCTTTCATAGTTCAGTCTGCTGACAACTAAGCTACCATTGCTGCTTTGCTGCCTCTTCTGCTTCTCTCCTTCCTGTGATGATTTATTCCTGAGTTACCATCATAGCTTAGATTATAAATAGAAGGCAAGAAAATTTCCCTTGAGGGGGATGGAGAAATGGATCTCTTGTTAGGAACACTTGTTGCTTCAGTATATGACCTAGGTTTGGTTCCCAGAACCTATTTAATGGCATACAACTATTTGAAATTCAAATTGCAGGAGATCCAAAATATTTTTCTGACCTCTGTAGGTTTCATACATGCACATGGTACACACACATATATATTTGGGCCAAACATTTACATAAAATAGAAGTAATAATATATACAGATATAGATATATTTACAAGCATTCTTAAGAGAAATCTTTTATTGGGACTGGTGATACAAACCAGGAAACAAAAGGCAGCAACTGGTGAATGTCTTCTTACAGACACCTTGAGCCCAACTGCAGTGCCTTTTAGAAGCAGTCACAGTCATTGAGGCTTATATTTTAGGCCAATCACAGCCTTGCCACTAACCACTAATCACATTCACTAAGGATTATGTTTAGACAAATCACAATGTTGACTCTTAAGACAAATCATAGTCAATTTAACTTGGAATTTGAGACCAATCACAGCCAATTTAACTTTGTATTTTAGACCAATCACAGCCTGGCTCTGAACAGCCACTACAACCATTTAAATTTGTGTTCTGACCAATCACAGCCTTGCCTTCTAGGACCAATCATAGTCAGTGAGTCTTATATTCTCAACCAATCTCATAAGCAGGGTATGTTCTATAGTTGCCAGGATACAGTAAACATAAGACTACTTGACTTCAAGTGAGTGGAGAGGTAAGGTTGACTATGTTGGAGCTGTGTTGTAAGGGCAAAATCCTTAGTTATTTCTTGTTTAATCTTGTCCCAATCATTGAAATAGGAATGGTAAACTCACCAACAGTAAACTGTGAATGTGATAATTTCATATTTCAGTTGTATCAGTTAATAGTTAATAGAAAGCTGTGTAGTTAAGTGTCTGAGGTGTTCAAGCTTAATTGTCTAACTTGGTTTTTATGAAATAGCTTTCCTTGTTTTGAAGAATACTATTTATACCACAGTTCACAATCTCTGTTATCCTCAATTGACAAAAAACTCAGACTGGCTATATTTTTAAATACTGACCAGTTTTATCATGAGGGTCATACAGTACAACAACTACATAAAAGATGGTGAATAATGAGTGATAAGTTATAGGTCATTGATTTAAAAAGATGATAGGTTATAAACAATTTGATAAATTATAGATTATAGAATATGAAGGATTAGATAACAGATAATAAATTGAAGAATTAGAGCTAACAGAGAAGAGGAAAAATGAACATTAGCTAATATATTATAGAGGAGAGATATGGGATGAAGGAAAAGAGTTTTGATGATAGACACAGAATTGGTAAAGGGTAGAAGAGAGAGAAAGGATGATGTATGTAGAAGATCTAGAGGATAGATGCTAAATAGATGGAGATAGAGACACCATAGGCAAAATAGAGATGGGACACAGACAAAGGTTAAAGATAGAGAATAGACAGAGAGAAGATAGACATAGGATAACTAGAAGATAGATGATAGATAGGTAGAAGACAGACAAAATAGCTACACTCTAGCTTCTAGAGGATACATGATAGATAAATAGCAGATAGACAAAGGATAGGTAAAAGTAAGAGGATAATTATATGAAAGAGAGACACAGTGGAACTAGACATAAGGATAGATGAAAGATAATAAAATGTGTCCAGAGGATAAATGATACATGGAGTGTAAACAGACACAGGACAGCTAGAGGATAGATGATAAATAGAACACAGACACAGGATAGCTAGAAAATAAATGAGCCATAGATGGAAAAAAGTCACAGGATAGCTAGAGGATTGATGATAGATGGAAGTCATATACAGGAGACTATTGGATTGCAGATAGATAGATAGATAGATAGATAGATAGATAGATAGATAGACAGACAGACAGCTAGATATATGAGAGATAGAGCAATGAGACATAGATAGATATTAAATAGATAGATAAACATCGATACAAAGTAGCTAGTAGATATATATTCCATGGATCTTATAGAGATACAAGATACCTGGAGAATAGATATAAGATGTATGGCTAGAAGCCAAACAAAGTACAGCCAGAGGATAGATGATACTTAGATTATAGGGATTCAGTGTGGCTACAGGATATGTGCTATATCAATAGTATAGAGATACAGGATAGAAAGAGGATAGATAATGTATAGATAGAAAAAATATAGAAACTGGACAGCTAGACAATAGATAGATAGATAGATAGATAGATAGATAGATAGATCACAGAGATTCAGGGATGCTAGATGATAAATGATGCATTGATGGTAAAGTGACACAGGCTAGCTAGCTAGATGACAGTTAGATAGTAGATAGGGATGTAATACCTAGAGGAGAGATGATAAAGAGATGTGAGTCCAATACAGGAAAGTGAGAAGATTGATGATAGATAGGTAGGTACATAAGTTGGTAGGTAGATAGAAAGATATAGATATATAATAGATAGATTGAAAGATAAGCAGGATTCAGGGTAACTAGAAGATAAAGGATTCATGAATGGAATATGTACACAGGATAGCTAGATGATAGATAGATAGATAGATAGATAGATAGATAGATAGATAGATAGATAGATAGATATTACAGAGATTCAGGACACTTAGACAATAAAAGATGCATCAGTGGTAAAAAGATGCAGACTAGCTAGAGGATAGATAACAGATGGTAGAGGAACAGGATAGCTAGAGGATAGGTGATAGAGTGATGTAAGACAGACACAGGAGAGTGATTGAAAGAAGATTGATGATAGGTAGGTAAATAAGTTGGTAGGTAGACAGAAAGATAGATAATAGACAGATAGATATAGATAAACACGGGAACTAGAAGATAAATGATTCATGATGGCATAATTACACAGGTTATCTAAGAGACAGATGATGGATGGATAGATAGATAGATAGATAGATAGATAGATAGATAGATAGATATGCAGGCTAGCTAGCAGATACGTGAACCATGGATGGCATAGTGTCACAGTGTAGCTGGAGGATAGATATTGAATATAAGGATGGAATCCAGGCATAGAATAGTCATAGTATAGTTGATGCTTTACAGAGAGTCAGAGTAACTAGAGGATAGGTGATATATTAATGGTATAGACATACAGGATAGGAAGAAGATAGATGATGTATAGATAGATGGAATATAGGCACAGGATAGGTAGATGATAGATGATACATAGCTGGAAGATACAGGAAATTTGGAAGATTGATGATAGATAGGTAGATAGATAGGAGATAAGCAGTACAGCTAGAAGATAGATGACACATGGATAAAATATAGACCTAAGGTTGCTAGAGGATAGTTGATAGATTTATGGATAGAAGATAGCTAGAAGATAAAGAGTAGAGAGATCACAGAGATTCAGGGTAACTAGATGATAAGCAATACATTGATAAATTAGAGATACTTGATAAATAGAGGATAGAATATAGATAGATGGAAGACAGGCAAAATATATCCAGAGAGTAGATGATAGAAGACATACATAGGAAAGCTAGATAATTGATGATAGATAGATAGATAGATAGATAGATAGATAGATAGATAGATATTTAGGTAGGTAGGTAGATAGATAGATAGATAACAGATATTTCTGTTAGTCAAAAATATCTATGTATTGCGTAGAGATTCAGAATAGCTACAGGATAGCTGACAGGTAGTATAATAAAGACAAGATAGCTATAGAATAGATGGTAGGTTCAGCACAGTGAGAAGACAAAGGATAGATACTAGATAGATAGGAGATCTACCGAGTGGATAGACACAGGATAGCTAGAATGTAGATAATTTGAAAGATAGACACAGCATAGTTAGGATTGCTAGGGAATAGATGATAGTTGGCATATAGCAGATTGTTCAGAGGATAGGCCATAGACATATTGATGATAGACACAGGTGTGTAGAAAGATAGATGACTGATTGGTGGAAGATAATAGAGATAATGTAGACACAGGAGAACTATTAGATAATTGACAGATGAAAGTTAAACACATGGTAGGTAGAGGGAATATGATACGGAGAGACACAGGTTATCTAGAATATAGATGATTCATAGACAGAATAAGGGCACATGATAGCTAGGGAATAAATAATCCATAAATTGAAGATAGACTCAGAACAGCTGCAGTGTAGATGATCCTTTGATGGGAGATAGACTCAAGATAACTACTGGATACATGTAAACATAGACATAGGATGCTTATCAGGCATATAGTTTGATAGACATGAGAAGGCTACAGCAGGTAGATGCTATAAATTGTAGAAATTTTTTTACTTAGTAAAATAATGGTCTTATTTGGTTTTAGAATCCACTTTTACCTGACTGAAAAATGGAGAGGAATACACAAAAAACGAGGAGGTAGGAATTCGTAATACAGTTGGCAAAGCTTTCTGTTCTGACCTCTGTTGGTATTTCAGATGTAGACAAACTTTCTCAGGGAAGCTGAGAGTAGATTGGTCTCTTTTGTGGGTTTTCTATTCTTCCAGTTTTATTGGAAGACTTAGTCAGAATTACTGTTAAAGCAGGTGAGAACAGAAGGAAAGCTAAGTCTTGCCATTTCACTGAAACTAATTCAGGTTTAATTTAAGTGATTGCTAAACAATGCCAGACATTGTATTAGGCTGTACTGGGAAGACATGGAAATGGATTGGTTTTTACTTTTAACAGCCTCACAGTCAAAGGGTGGGAACATTGACTTTCATTTCATTGTTTTAATAGAAATAGATCTTATTTGTTTGCTTGTTCATTTATCATTTATTTTGGAAACTAGCTCATGATATTTAGCCCAAGACTTGCATCAAATCCACAATCCTTCTGCCATCTCATCTGAGTACTGGGATTAAGGCCATTTTCTGACATATCCTGCCAAAGTAGTTATTGTGTATAATGAAAACCTTGGATGTTATAGGAATGAAAAAGATCTGTCTTTCTCTCGTCTTAGTCCTCCTATTGGGGCACCATATCAGTAATTAGCCTCAGCTTTACCATACATAAAGCTCATGTTTACTTCTCTGTAAATTAGTGGTACCTCTAATCCATGCCAGAGGATAACTCATGAAGATCTACGCAATTTGCTGAAGAGAATTCAGAAACTGAAGAATAGAATTCAGAAACTGATGAACAGACTTGGATATGGATCATCTAGAAAGAGACCCAGAGAACAGGCTGCTATTGCCTCTCTGTCTTCTCAAAGAGGTTTGACTTAGGTCCATTTCCCTGATTCTATGCACTCTTTGTGGCTAAACTTTTCAAAATATTTTCTAGGCCGTGCCCACTCCCTCACAATGCATTTCTTCTTCAACCCTCTTCAAAATGCCTATAGCTGCTAGCACCCTACTTCACCAGTTCTACACACACCCTGTTCTCATCACTTTCACAGAGCCCACATAAAGATGGAAGGAGAGAATCAACCCACCAAAGTTGTCTTTGAATCTCTACACATGAGTAATAGAACACATAAGCACCCCCTGCCAAACTAACAAAGTATTTCTCTAAATTATAAGCTGAGAATTCTAATATCAGTAGTTATCTTAATTTAACACCTGTCATTTCTTTTATGCAAAGGAATGTTCAATGTACAAACAAGTTATGAACAAAACACAGTTCCTGTTTTTAATACCTATGAAGAATACCATAAGACGGTTCTTCAGGTAAGGGTCTTTAATTTGCTGTTTACATTTACATGTCGATCACATAAAATGTAAAATGCACTACATCACATTTCAAAGCGCAGCTGGAAAAGAACAAGTTTTCAAACAATGATGAAACAAATATTATAACAATACACACTCCTAGATGGAAACCTAAGCCACATGAAGGCATCTTTTATCCTATCAAGCACTTTTATTTTAAAAAAACAAGGTAGGTAGGTATCATATATTGAAATATGTGTTCTTAAGAGGCTTCAGAATATCTCATTTGAAATCTGTCAATACTTTATTAAACCAAATGCATATTTAAACTATTCTAGAAGCTGACTATAAACTGCAGATATGGGTGTAGGCAAAAGTGGAGGCTGTGTGCTGTGAAACTGTGAGAGTTACTCGTCTACAACCTTTTAGCTTCTATCTGGTATTAGTAACTTCCCTGGAAAACCTTTTCTTAGAGAAGTTTTTTTATGGCACAAATATGTCGTAAGTATGATCACAGTTGTTTTTAAGCACAAAAATGGGAAAACTAATAATTTTAGGGCCTGTGGAAACAGGGACACATTGATTTGATAGTTTGACTCATGAAAAATTTGAAGTTTTGTTTTTCAATTGAGCTGGGGGTTGTTAGCTCAATAACAGCACTTGTCTAGCATGTGGGTAATCCTTAATACAATACTCAGCAAAAGTAGCATAAAATTTTTGATTAACACAATGATTCTAGGAGGTGGTCAGTTGCTATTTATGTGCTACAAATATCTCCTCTTGCATGAACCTTTGGGTGAGGATAAACTCAAACCAGTTCCAAACCACAGCAGGTAATAAGAGAATATTTGAAACTAATGGTTCGTTTCATTAATGATTATGGTATGGAGATATGCGTGATCACCTATGAGTACTGGCTCCTCTTGCAGAGGATGTGGGTTTAATTCTCAGCACTCACACTGCGGCTCACAATGGTCTGTAGTTCTAGCTCCAAAGGATCTGATGCCTTCTTCTGGCCTGTATGGGTACCAGGTACACACATGGTACACAGACACATATGCAGGGAAAAACACTCATACACACAAAATAAAAATATTTTTAAAATGTTTGTGCTCATTATGATACAATTTACTTTATCGGAGATTTATCACCAGCATTGCTCCTTTCAAAGGACTGATTGACATTTTGTGTTTACAAAGAGGTACTGTTACTTGCAACTCTCTATTTGTATGAATTCTATGAGCTTGTTTCTTAAAATAATCATTTTATTGCAGAATAGGGTAAGGAAGTACTGCTTTGAAATAAATATTGGAGTTGTTGAGAATCACACAAGCGGTGTCTGGATCGCAATTGTAAATTTAAATGAATGCAGACATTGCATTAGCAGTAATTCCTAGAAGAGCCCCACTTTATTTGTCCTCTTCTTAGAGGTGATACTAAGGCAGGCACACATGTATCCACATCTCCTTGCTCTGGACAACATTTTGGTATTTCACATGCTCTAAATGTCACCTTCTCGGAAACCTGACTTCACACCATTATACATTAGAAAAGTGACGACACTAACTATATGTTTAAGTCGAACACTAGGCTAAGTGTAAATGAATGTGTCTTTAAAAACTTTTAGCATTCAAATACTAAACATGTTTAAAGTGTGACCATCTACACTAAGAGATGAATATTTCTAGTGTGTGATAGAAAGTTTAGTTATTGATTTTGGGTACACTGAAATATGTTTGTCCAAGTGGCACATCATTGATAAATATCTCATGCTTAAGATGAAGTAGATTCTGTGTAGGAGGCAGAATAATAGAATTTTAATTAAGGATGTGCCTACTTTATGAATATGTAAGAAATGCAATACATTTTCTGTGTTCTATTATAATAATTTATACACTTAAAAATAAAGCTATTATTTTATTATTGTTCCACTATTTAATTATGTTATTATTCTGTCTTTATTAGTCATTTGAAAATATTTCAATTGTACTGAACATAGAAGGAAAAGTTGTTTTTGTATCCCAGAATGTGACACCTCTTCTTGGCTATCGTCCAGTAAGTTCTTGCAGCTTTTGGGGAAATGGGTCATTCTGGATTGTTGTTCATAAGTTATTTCTTTTTATCCTCATATAAGTCATTGGTGTTCAGCTATGACTCTGTGACATCATCTTCTCTACTAGTTTCAGTGTTTAGTCAATAAAAACAAGCTGGGATTCCGGCAAAAGTTCTTACTCTTCCCTCACCCTATCCACTTCTCTCATGTGTGTCTAAGATGAAATGTCTGTCAGAAAAATAAAACATGCTTCTTGTTAAGAGTCTCAGAAAATGGCACTGAGTAGGGTTAATGCCTGACTTCTTTTGTAAGGACTGAGTGCTTGTATTTTCATTCTTGATTTAAAGAAAGGCCTTGTCAATATCAGGTGAGCATACACCTACTGAGCTAGTCTCCAGCCCAATGATTCTTTTTATAATGATACCACCTCTCTTCGTCCAATGGAAGAATAGGTAACACCTCTTGGTACTTTATATTTCACATCAAATTTGTTGAATTTTTAATTTTTAACTTTTTGTCAAACTCCTTTAAAAAATTAACACACAAAATAAATGGGTTTCTCTATGGCTTTCTTTCTCTTTTTTTCATTCTTTCTTCCTTTTTTTCTTGGGAAGGTAAGGTAGCATTCTATATTTCACCCCGCCTCAAAACTCCTTATGTAGCCTCAGGATGGTCTTGGACTCAGGGCATTCCATTTTATAAATGGACCAATGAAAATATTTTTATTGAAAAAATAAGTGTCCCTTTATGGTACAGGGGAAAGGGTTGAACTTTTTCCATAAAAATAAACAAGGATAAATTTTAATGTAGAGAGGGCTTGGGACTTGAAAGTTTGAGGAATGTGCAAAAAAGAAAGGATTCACATTGAAAAGTAAGAAAGTGCGGAGTCAGTGGAAAGGCTTTCTGGCAGAGTTGAATAGTCACTGGTTGTGTGGCACGGTTGTGTGGCATGCTTCTGTGGCACAGTGGTGTGGCACAGTTGTGTGGCATGGTTGTGTGGCACAGTTGTGTGGGTTTTTTCCATCCAGATTCACTTGCTTGGTTCAAGACTGGAGACAACATTATGGGTGAGGAGCTGAGAATTTTTTTGAGGCTCATAGCAAAGAGGGAAATAAGACAGGGTGAGGATTACAGCATCTGTGGTCTCTGAGATGGGTAGGGAAGGATCCAACTGCTTGAGGGAGATAATGCACAGGAAAACTGTGGACAGAATGGATTGTAATGTGGAGTAATTGCTAGAGGGTAATGCAAACTGCCTGAAGCACTGCACCTATAGCTATAAATGGCATGGGCAACACTAAACACCTATGGCAAGGATACAGGGCAGAATAATGGTATTAGTATTGAAAGCAAAATCTGTTCTTTCTCCTGCTCCCTAGGAAGATATTATTGGGACAAGTCTGTTAAATCTTGTTCATGATGAACAAAAGGATGACATATCTGAGAAGATCATTCTTAATCTTCCATTGGCAAATATAGGTATGTATACATGGTTTTGTTTTCTTTTTTAATTTAATTTTTGAATTGTGTGTGAAAAGTAATACTTAGCTGAACAAATCCTTGCTCTCTTACACCTTAGTTGTTTTTGAAAAAAAAAAATCAGTGTAGTTGCTGATAATATATTTATTTAAGTTAATAGCCTATAATTTCAAATACTACATTTCTCACACTTAAAAATTATTTCCTCTGGAGAAGTATGGAGGAGTTCAATGGGCCCTTACTCTCAGATGAGGAGCCCTCCCACTCGGTGGAAGAGCTGATGAATGCTGAGGGAGGAAGAGTGGGTTACCTCTAAGGATGTAGCCCCTAGCAGTGATTCTTAACCTTCCTAATGCTGAGACCCTTTAATACAGTCTCTCATGCTGCGGTAACCCCCCACCATAAATTTATTTTCATTGCTACCTCATAACTGTACTTTTGCTATTGTTATGAATGGTAATATAAATATCTGATATGTACATGGTCTTAGGTGACTCCCATGAAAGAGTTGTTCTACCCCCAAAGGACTGAGAACTGTTGCTCTAGTGGAAGGATATGGGTAGTACACATGGGAATTGTGTATTTTGGGGGACACAAAGTTAGGAAGGACTGAGTGGAGATGTGGAACTGGATCTGAGCTAAGTTGGAGGGAATGGGACATGAACATGATCAAAATATATCACATGCATGTATGAAATTCTAAAAGAGTCAATAAAATTATTTAATTGAGAAATTATCCCACCCTGTCTTAGTCTTTACAATAAAACATAATTACAGCAGACTTTCTCTAATTTTAGTAGTGCTATATAAATTCTAGTGTATTGTATTCCAGCTAGTGCCCTATTTTATGGATAGAAGAATGATATCTCTTCTGAGTACCAGCATTTATGGAAAGAAAATTGTGTTCTTTAAAATATTGTCTTGACTAAGGAAGGCTATTATTGTCTGAAATATTCCATCAGACTACATAACTTTACTTGTATCTTGCTCTCTTTAGTGGGAAGCCTAATCGAATTTTGCTGTTATATAAGAAAACGAAATGTAGGTCAGAGTGGCCAGGACACATATTGTTACAGGGCCATGTACCAAGGGAAATATATATATGAGTATGTGAAATTCATCTTGTACCTACAGGATTCTTATGATGGTAAGCAACCCAGATGATGATACTTACATGATGTTCGTGAGTGCTGTATTCCCTGATTGCTAGCACACTTATTCTTGTATTACTGTCATTTGTAAAATACCTGATACCGCTACACTCACAATTTCTGGCTACATTAGATATTTATAAATACTGAAATTTATAAGGTGGGGTCATATAGAAACATAGATGATTATGTTGGTAGAGGATGTGGATGTCTCCTCTGACAAAACAAAATAATTTTAAAAACCTAATCCAAAAAAAGTTTAATGCACTGAATAGCTTAAAGGGAGCTCCATGAATGACTTGAATAAGTTACAGATGGATTTGTAGTTTGTAAACCATACCACAAATTAGATTCACTGGAGTCTAGAATTCTAACATCATATCAAGGGCTAATATATAGAACAAAAACACTAAAGCTCTATACACTGACCTGCGGAAAGAAGTCATTGCACCTAAATTTTTCAATAGATAACATTTATGTCAAGTGTGCTATGGGACCTAGTTTTTGAGGGTTAAGGAAGTAAAACCTGAAAAATCAAGATACAAAATTAAAATTGACCCATAAAATATCTGAGTTAATCAGAGGTAAGGTATAATACTCTGTGCTTCATGTACCCAAATGCGTGTTAAAATATTTCTCCTATTTCTTTCTTGAAAGTTAAAGGTGAAATATCATTAAAAATCACTTGGGCAGATGCATGAACACACTCATACACACACACACACACACACACACAATTTCTTTTAGAGAGTAAATCAAGAATCCATAGGTCAAAAGAAAAAGATTGACATCAGCAAAAAAATCACACCTTTGATTTTCAGTATGCATGCCTCATACATTAGTGGTGACCATGTGGGGAATCTGGGGATCTTAGCTGGAAGGGAAGGAAGATAAAGAGAAGCCCATGGCTCAGAATCTTGAAAAATGCCAGTGAGGTGACAAACAGCATTGTGATGTGGAAGTTGTCTGCCTGCTTGCTTAGCCAGGATAGCTTCTGATTTAATTGCCATTATGTCTGTCACCCTTAGAATCATTTGCATTTTTCGGAAATTACGGTCCTAATAGTAGAAAGATTTGGTCTTCTTCTCCAAGGCTGTTATGGGAGGAAAAGTACTATGTTGTGGGAAACATTTCTGTTCTAAGTATGCCGGATGAGTCAGTGAGTATGCTGTATATCTCTCTCTTATTGATGGGCACATCATTTTCACTTTCAGCTACTTGACATCCGTGTACATACATTTAGTATTCAGCAAGGAAAGAACAACTTGTATATTAGTTTTATAAAGTGAATTTTCATGTCCTCCCTCCCTCACAACCTTAGGTACTTGATTGTAAAGGCTTTTTACAGGTCAAAGAAAAAACTAGTTATTAAAATGCATGTGTTAGATTGAAAATCGTTTAGTTTGTATTTTCAATGACATGAAATACTTTTCATGTCCTAGATACTGCGGTAAGTACCAGGGAATCACATACAGGCAGCCAACAGACAAGGCACTGATAAAAGGTGTCACGAGAAAATGAGCTGGTGATTTGTGTTTTGAATAGGGTACCCCCAAGGCTAACAAAGGCAGTCTATACAGAGAGTGCACTCACCTCAATTTGGAGAGTTTGAAGGAATAAAATTGGTTATGTGACTCAAATAAGGGAAAGAGTGAAGGGGATGGTGGAGACAGGAAAGTGATAGATTGTGCAGAACTTTGCTCACTGTAGTAATACATACTGAATTTATGCTAAGCAGACTATGATCTGGACTGAAATCCCTAGGCTGCTTTGTATGTGGAACATGAAGTATAAAGAAACAAGAATGGAGATAACCAGATGTGAATGGCAGGAATCTGGATTGATTTAGTCATGGGGATGGAAACTCCAGGATTTGGAGTGAATGGATACAGGGATAAGTAGAACATTGTAGACTGGGTAGTGTTAGCAGCCTAGATAAAGTGCTCTGTTTGGCTGTGGAACATGTTTCTATTTTGATGCCATAGTAGATCACTCCTAGATTCAATTTTAGAACAAACCACTTTCCATATTGAAGAGAGTGAGGAAAGCTGTATAGAGGAGAAGACTGAAGGAAGCTGTCTGATTTGATTGCCTCATTCACTCTTCCTTCATACTAACCCTCTGGGATCTGAGTTTCATCTTCTGCCACAAGAATGTAGACTTCTAAGATACAGGATGACTCAGCCCCAAGACCCGTTCCTTCTGTTAATATAAAAACATCTTCTCTTCTCCACCCATATTCCACTAGTCT
>NW_023045019.1:0-88876 GCF_011762505.2 Arvicanthis niloticus | reverse complement strand
TTAGAGCTATGTTGCATAACTACCAATTTGTATAGTCTCATACTATTTAGATGTTGCACATTGAATAGTGATAAACATGTGTCCATAACTTTCTAATAAGCAAATACTCCATGATTAAGTTGGAGATACTCATATTATTGTAGTGAAATCCAGTTTATAATGAGGTCAGTTTATGAGAGTCAAGAATGTTGTCTTGAATGAGACTGGATTAATGGAGAAACATTAATCATATCTACAATGAACAGAAAGTCAATGTGTGTGCATTCAATGTGAAAACCTTTCAGTTATTCTTCTTTTTTAATGGGTGTATCAAGTGTCAGAATGGATGAAAACATGTGAGCCTAGGGATATTAAAAGGAACAATGTACCTCTATCTACTTCAGAACAATGAGAAGATATATAGTATTCTGCCTTTGGTAGACATTCTGAATATGATAGGTGTTTGCAGTTAATTGGTTTTCTGACTTTACTGGGAACAGCCCCAAAGTCACATTGCAAAAAATCTCTATAGGTACTAGAAGTTTGGAAATTCCTCTGTTCATCCTGGTTCACAGTGCTGCTGTGGTGTGTTGCACACTACAGAAAAATCTAAGAATGCAATCAGTGTTTTACTACTCTGAGTTGTTCCATATTTCTTCTGACATGTGAAATACGTCATATAGAAATCTCATATAGAAGAAAGATGCTATAAATGTGAGCCATGTAATAAATATTCTTACCATCACAGGTATTTTCAAAGAGGTAAAGCAACCCACAGTGAGCAAGTACAACTCTGAACATCAAAGTGATAAAACCTTAAAATCTGAGTGTTCTTTATTATTAGACCAACTGTAAAATTTATTCTTATTGGTAAAATGATTGATCAGGCTCATGAATGTTGTAAGTCTTTGACATGTGCTAATTATTGTTTCAGATATGAAAGAAGTAATAATGGAGACAAACCACATGAATGTAATCAATGTGGTAAACCCTTTTCATGTCACAGTAATCTCCAACATCGTAAGAAAACACATACCAGAGAAAAACCCTATAAATGTAAACAATGTGGTAAAGCCTTTGCAAGACATAGTCATCTCCAATATCATAAAAGAACACATACTGGAGAGAAACCTTATGAATGTAATCAATGTGGTAAAGCCTTTTCACATGACAGTCATCTCCAAAGACATAAAAGAACGCATACCGGAGAGAAACCTTATGAATGTAATCAATGTGGTAAAGCCTTTTCACATCACAGTCATCTCCAAAGACATAAAAGAATGCATACCGGAGAGAAACCTTATGAATGTAATCAATGTGGTAAAGCTTTTTCATATCACAGTAGTCTCCAATATCATAAAAGAACACATACTGGAGAAAAACCCCATGAATGTAATCAATGTGGTAAAGCCTTTTCATGTCACAGTACTCTCCGAAATCATAAAAGAACACATACTGGAGAGAAACCCTATGAATGTCATCAATGTGGTAAAGCCTTTGCAAGATCCAGTCATCTCCAATATCATAAACGAACACATACTGGAGAGAAACCCCATGAATGTAACCAATGAGGTAAAGGCTTTACACAAAAGGTCATCTCCAATATCATAGAAGAACCCATACCAGAGAGAAACTTAGTTATGTAATCAGTGTGGAAAAACCATTTATAACTGAGAAGTCTCCAAAGACATAAATGATCACATACTAGAGAAAAACTGTATTAATGTAATTAACATGGTAAAAGTCTTTTCACAAAGTTTTTTTTTTTTTGTTTTTTTTTTTTTTCACAAACCATAAAAGAACTCTTATTGGAATGAAACCTATGAACGTAATTATTGTGGTAAAAGACTTTTTATAAAGATTTTTCTGCAAAACATAAAAGAACCCATATTGGACCGAAGCATGGATGTAATCAATGTGCTAGAACCTTTGCATGTCCCACTAGTCTCGAAAGCATAAAAGATCCCATATTAAAAGAAACCTCATGAATATGATCAATGTGGTAAAGACTTTTTACAACCTTAGAGTGTTGCGCCTGAGCTGCCCCACGTTGGGTGTGGAAATGTTAAGAACTGCACTACCTCACATTTGGGGGCCAAAATGTCACAGACTGCTCTGTCAATGTTGGAACCCCGCACTACCAAAAGCCCTCGGGCTAAGTTGTTAGTGCCCACACTGCCCCAAGCTACTCCGGTCCTCAGGTCAGGGTTCAGCAAGAGAGAGAGTGAGGATGGGCATAAAGAATGGAGACCAGACAGAGTATGATTCAATCCTGTTTATTCTTCAGTCTCTCTTCTTCTCTCTAAGTCCCAAGTCTTGAGTTCCTAGTCCTTAGTTCCTAGTCCCTAGTGCCTCCAAGTTCCAAGTTCTTTCTTCCAAGTTCTAAGTGCCTAATATCTAATAATCTTCTTCCTAGTTCTCTAGTCCAAGTGTCTTTGTCCTCAAGTTACCATCTGGAAATGTTAGAAAAAAAGAAAAAAAAAAAAAAAAAAAAAAGCTTTTCCCCCCTAAAACCAAGAACCAGCATTAGGACCCTGTGTTCCCAAGTGATTGTTGGAGTGCATTCTCTTGTAAGTTTTTAAACTCTAACTTAAAAAAAAAAAAGTCTTTTTGGCAATATTTTCCAACATAATACTTTATTAACTATTTGAAAACTTCCAATCATGCACCTCAATCACTATCACGTTTACTTCCCAATCATTCTGTTCCCACTCCCCTTCCCTTGTGACGTCACCCCTACAAAGAACAAAAAGAAAGAGGAAAATAATAAATGGAAAAACCCAAGTCCATTTTGTGTTGTCGTATACACTCACTGGAGCATGGACGGACTCCCAGTGGCAGCCCCCCAAGGGAAGATGAATCCTCCAACTGTGCCTCCCACCAGAAGCCATCAATGTGGAGAGCTATGCTTCAACACCCTATCACAGTTTTTAAGAGTTCTCTGAGGCTGGAGAGATGGCTCGGTGATTAAGAGCACTTACTGCTTTTCCAGAGGATCAGAGTTCAATTCCTACCAACAGTATGGTGGCTCAGAACCATCTGTAATGATTAATTCCCTCATCTGGTCTGTTTGAAGAGAGCAACAGTGTACTCACTTGAAATGAGTTAAAAAACAAAACAAACAAAAACTCCTTTTGAGTTCTCTGATGGTTTCCTTTTTAGGATCTTTTTTTTTAGTGGTTGGGTTGTGGTGGAGACAGGGATTGTCATTGAAGCCTTCTGCAGTCCTCATTTTGAACTATGCATCTGCAGACATCAACACTACTTCGAGAGTAGGTTCCTTGCCCTTTACAGTCAGCGGGTGCACAAATCCTGGGCTTCTACATGCTTTCTGGCAACAGCACGGACTAAGAACTTGGTCTCTGGTGGCAGTACAACCTGCGAACATCACTATGGCTATCAAAGCAAGAGCCAAGGATCAGCGTGGTCTCTGGAAGAAGTATGGACCATGGAGTTCTTTCTTTCAAGGAAGTCAAATCTAGTAAAATGAACCATTCTTCATCACGAACATCAGAGCCAGGGCAGTCATGCAGCTGGGCTTGTTCCAAGGTCTGAGGCTGAGTGCACAAGCTCCAGACTGCTGCACAACATCCTGACAACCCTCCTTGATGGCACATGCCTTTAATCCCAGCACTTGGGAGACACAGGCAAGGGGATGATGGTAATGGAATAGCAATCAATAATCAATGCTAATCAATAGTTAATTATCAATACTAATTGATAATCAATAACGATCAATAATTGATGGTGCATGCCCATCCCAGCACTCAGGAGGCAGAGGCAGGCAGATTTCTGAGTTCGAGTCCAGCCTGGTCTACAGAGTAAGTTCCAGGACAGCCAGGGCTACACAGAGAAACCCTGTCTCAAAAAAAACAAAACAAAACAAAAACAAAAAAAAATTGTGTTTTTTAATACCAGTGGTGGTTTCTATTCCCAATAAAGCAGACCTCCCAGAGTAGGGAAGGGTCGCTCTCTGGGATTTTCTCAGTCTCAGGACACTGACTTCATCCCGAGGGTGGATCCCTCAATAACCTCATCTGGATGAACCAAACGTCCTAACATAGAAGCAGACTTAATGGTGGGTTCTCCATCCTTCCTCTGGCTGGTTCTTGACAACAGACCCATAAGATCAAAGGAAATGGGTAACAAAAGGACAATTCAGTGATGTCCAGGGTAAATCTAGAGTCTGGTGTTAAACAGATCTCCAGTGCCTTTTGCTCAAAATTAAGAAATCACAAAAGGAGGCATTGTGTAGATAAAGCTGATAGACACTTGAAACAAAAGGCTATGAGAAAATCAGGGATGTCTGCGATTTTCACAGGACTGCAGAAGAATGAGCGTCCAGGACTGGAAGAGCACAGGTGCATTGTGGGTAAATCTTGGAGATCAGTTCAGGCTCCGAGAGCCAAACCTTGTGGCACCTATCCAGGTTGTCTAAGTTCCTTCATCCTTCAGACTCCTTTAAGATGTAAGAGTTCCTGAGGTCTCCAAGGTATCCCCGCCTTCTCACTCTGGTTAACTGCTCTCCCCCAGCATCCTTAGTGTCTCTTCAATCATGACCTTGCAGAGGTCAGCTGTGAGATATGTACCTGAAAGGCAATATCCTCTGCCACTTGTGGACACTCCAGACATAATAATGTTCTTTTTTAAGGCTGCATGTCTCGTTAGTGTGAATTTGAGGTAGTTTCTGAGGCTTTGGTGTACCTATCCATTACTCTGGATACCATTATTTAGATTTATTATTCATTCTTAGTTTTAGGTTTATTATTCTTAGTTTTCAGGTAATGAATAACACATAACAATGACAAATGTTCTTTTTTTTTTTTTTTTTCGAGACAGGGTTTCTCTGTGTAGCCCTGGCTGTCCTGGAACTCACTCTGTAGACCAAGCTGGCCTCGAACTCAGAAATCTGCCTGCCTCTGCCTCCCTAGTGCTGGGATTAAAAGCATGCGCCACAACCACCTGAAGGGAGATGTTTGCATAGTGTTGAGTATCTTTGTCTGAAAAAGGATCGCCTTATTTCCCTCACGCCCTGGGTGTCTACACATATCTACCACCTAAAGCATTCCACATGCATTTATATGTATTTGTTGAGAAACGAAAACTAATTTATGAAGTTTTCTCACAAGTACTTTCCTAGAGATAGAAATAAATGCAGATCTTAAAGCTGGATGTGGTGGTGTTCTTCTGTATCAGGGTATTAGGAGTTCAATCCATCCTTGGGCAACAAAACCAGTGGGGTTATATGAAAGGGGGGGGGGGTCAGGAATACAGTTCTGGACATAAATCTTGATTCTGCACCAACAAACTACACAGTAGTTGGCAATTTATTTAAACGGTTTATATTCTGGTATCATGAGTAAAATGCCAGTTACAGGAGTAAATTACTTGAATTTGTGATATGTAAATTTGCTTTAAGTTTGATGAAAGTACAGTATTCAATAAATGTGAGTGTCCTATCCCCATCCTCACCAGACTCTGAGGGATTATTTTCCTCTTTGCCATACAGAATGCTTACTAAAAACTAAAGAAGTTGCCAAGAGTACATGTGTTACACAAATCACCCTATAATTTACAGAAAATGGAGAACTAGTTGTGGGATCAGAGGAGGCTCTGAATGTGTGAAGTCCTGAGGTGGGCCTGCCCCTAGTTAAGTTCAGAGAGATAGAGAGGCCTTTCCTCCTCAGGGAATCTAATGCAAATGTTATAGTGTGTGCAGAAAATGTCTATCATGGCGTTCTTCCCCCTCAGCCCCCAGATAGTCACAGCCTAAAGTCAACCTCCCTACACACAGCCTACTCCTATAAAGATCAGCTAAATCCTTTGAGTTTGAGGCCAGAAGATCCACAGAGTGAGTTTCAGGACAGCCAAGGCATCCTGAAGTGTGTGTCCACCTTCTTGCCTGTTATAAGACACGGGAGAGACCCTTTCTTTATTTTATGTATTTTATATTTCATATTTTATATTATATATTATATATTTTTTATTTTTTTAATTTTATATTTTATATTATGTCTTTATATTATATTTTATGTATGTAATTATTTCATATTTTATATTTAATTTTATATTTTACTTTACTTTTATTATTTATTTTATATTTTATATTTGATGTATTATATATTTTATTTTTATTTTATATTTTATATTTATGTTTTATATTTTACATTTTATATTTTATTGTACATATTAAAATTTAAATTTTAGTTTAGTTTATATTTTATATAATTTTTTTATATTTTATAATTATATTCATATTATATTATATATAATTTATTATATTTTATATTTACCTTTATATTTTATATTCTTTTATATTTTACTTTGCTGGTTCCTTCTCTAAGACCTGATGTGGCCTGGTCTTCAGTTGAAGCATTTTGTTATGAAGAACTTGTCAACAGCTTGCTTGAAATGAAGGATACGGAAGAAAGGTGTCCAGTGCTACCTAAAAGGAGTTTGAAAAAGTGAGGGTATGTGAGGAGATTTCCACAGGTTCACATGATCACAGGACTTGTGATTAAAGGCATGTGCCATGAATTATTGATCATTATCGGTCATCAACTAATTGATAACCAATATTGATAATTAATTATTGATCACCATTTATTGATTATTGATTAGCATTGATTATTGATCGTTATTCCATCACCATCATCCCCTGCCTCTGTCTTCTGAGTGCTGGGATTAAAGGCGTGCGCCACCACTGGCCGGCAAACTTAAAAATTCTTACACTTAAGATGAAGAGCAGAGAGCTTGTGCCTTTGGAAATCGGGAAATGGTTATGGCTTGAAAGTTTTAAGTATCATAATGAAAAAAAAGTTGAAGATGCTAGAGCTCGCTCCAAAGTCACCGAGATGTCAGTGGTAGAGTGTAAGGATGCTGGGCTTGAGTTAGGATGGGAAGCTACAGAGCTTGGGGACACCATGCCTTCTGTCGGTCTGCCATGCTCAAAACATGCACTGTCCTCCACGGAGGCCTCTGAAGCTTTGAGAACTTTTCTGCAGCAACCTGTTTTAACATTTCGGTACCTTTCTGCTAATATTTAATTGAAATTAAAAAGTCAAATATATTTTTCCTTACTCAAGCTTGCTCCTCAAGGCTTGCTTAGCCTTTCTTATCCCAGGACTACCTTCTCAGAGGTGAGCCCATTGGTGACACAGATCCTCACCAATCTTTTTTTTTTTTTTTTTTTTTTTTTTTTTTTTTTTTTTTGGTTTTTCAAGACAGGGTTTCTCTGTATAGCTCTGGCTGTCCTCTAACTCAGAAATCCACCTGCCTCCGCCTCCCAAATGCTGGGATTAAAGGCATGCGACACCACTGCCAGGACTGACCAATCATTAAACAAGAAAGTGCTCCTTAATTTTTGTATTTCTCAGATAACCCATTTGTGTCGACATGAAACTAGCTAGTCATTTCCAGCGTGCACACTATAGCTAGCCAGTTCCAGTGTGCACACTCTAGCTAGTCAATTCCAGCGTGCACAGTCTAGTATAGTTAGTGACCACTTAGCTTTCTGGTTTGTTGGTCAAGGGTAAAACAAGTAAGTTGTCAGTGTAATGACTGTTTACAATGATAGTAAAAACCTTAAGACCCAAGAATCACAGCACACGTAAAGGTTCCTGGTTTTGCTTGGTGTAAACTGGTAAATAAACAGTGAAATAGTAGAAAGGACAGAACACACAACTCTGTTTTTATACACCAGGGAAGCGCACAAGTGCAGCTCGCCCACGACCACAAATTATGTATCTGGGGAAATGGCAGGGATCAGAACACTGCCGCGTGTGAATGCAATGGGTGAACATTGCTCTGAGGAAACCACTTTCTTGATCATAGTAACTCTCCTGCCAGGTAAGTATGCCTTCCTGACACCCAGAAGAGACTCACACCCGCCGGCGCTCCACCCTTAACGCATGGTCACTTCGCCCCACCCCGTGGCGGCCTCCCCGACGCACACGCGATCCCTGAGCTCCATTGACACCCGCGGACTCGCTCTCTCTCCCACACCCTGGCGAAATCTCTCGCGTTTTCCCAGCGGCTGCGGCCGGGGCGGGCCCTGAACGACCCTCATCTGCATAAACCCCGCCCCTGTCAGCACTCAGAGGTGACAGTCACATCCCTAACTTTCGCTGCCCGATTCGCGGGCCCTGTTGGACTTTCTCGCTTTGCGCAGCGCTGGAGGGATGAAGGACCAGAGATGAATCATCTTGCATCGTCTCCCATCCCTCACTAGCCGACCTTCCCTCCCCCCGCATACCTCCCCAGGTCTCAGCATCCTTGTGGCTGACTGAGGTATGGACGAACGGACACCCATCTGCTCCAAGTCGGAGACTGTCGTCAGGCAGTGCAGGAGCCAGCCCTACCGCAGAGGTCTCCTCCCTACAAAGATCTCCCAAGGCTAGACCCTCTCTGAATCCCAGCCACAGGACTCAATGGATGGCCATCCATTCTCTTTCATCAAAAACTCATTGGATTCTCTGTAGAATTGAAGAAGATAGTCGCTTCCTTTGTCTTTGATTTTATTATTTATTTACTTATTTAACTATTTATTTATTCATTTATTTATGTATTTATTTATGCATTTGTTTATGTATTTATTTATTTATTTATCTCCTCCCTGCGCTGCTCCGACTTGTCTCCACCGCCGTAGTTTAAAGGTCTCCTGATTTATTTACCTGTCACTTTCTGTGTTCTCTTATACAGAAACATCATGAAACTGACATTGAGTTGTAACGTCAGTATGTGGGGTTACTCAAGTCTGGGTTCCTGGCCCAGGGGATCCAATATGCCCTCTCTGGACCTCCTCTGACTCACACACATATATGCAAAATAAAGAAGTACTCTTCGTGTGTCTGTGTTGTGTGTGTGAAGGAGGAGCGGGTGTGTGTGCCACAGCTTGCGTGTGGAAGTCAGAGGACAATTTGTGGTAGTGAGATCTCCTTCTTCAGTGTGGGCTCAGTCAGGCTTGATGGCAGCTGCCCTTACCTATTATGCCACCTCTCTGGCCCCTTGAAATCTCTCTCTCTCTCTCTCTCTCTCTCTCTCTCTCTCTCTCTCTCTTTCTCTGTCTGTTTGTGTGTGTGTGTTTCTGTCTCTGTCTCTCTCTGAGACAGGGTCTCTCAACAAAGCCCCGGCTATGCTGGAGTTCATTATGTAGACCAGGCTGGCCTTGAACTTACAGAGAGTCTCCTGCCTCTGCCTTTCCAGTGGTTCAATTAAAGGTGTGAGCCCCCCCCCCCACACACACACCAGGCTTTTGTTTATTTGTTTGTTTTGTTAAGGTTTCTCTAGGTAGCCTTGGCTATCCTAGAACTCACTCTGTAGACTAGGCTGGCCTTTAACTTGAGAGCTTTTGATTAACTAGTTGATCCAATTTTTAAGTCCTTGCTTTTTGGACAGTTAACCAGTAAACAGATACTGGTGACATAGCTCAGCGGTTACAGACCATCTGCTCATTCAGAAAACCAGTGTTCAAGTCCCAGCAAAGACATGGTGGCTCACGACAAATGGATCTGATGCCCTCTGCTGGCATGCAAGGGTACATGCAGAAAAAAAGCCATCTAAATAGAATTAGCAATCCGTTAACCAGTAAAAGGCAATTTCACTTAGACAATGTTACTACTGCTTGGTGAGGTAACCTGTGGAGTGTCTAACACTTGAGTTGTTTTATTTGTTATTTAGGGGAAAAGGGCAAGGGATCTATTAAGTTCTACTTTCAGAATAAGCTGGGGCTAAGAGATGGCACAATTGTTAACAGTGCTTGCTGCTCTTGCAGAGGAGCAGAGTTTAGTTTGGTTACCCATTGAACCAGAAGCAGAAATTTTAAGGCATATTTGGAGTAATATTTAGTACACTTATCCATGGTTTCAGTTACTTGCAACTATAGTCCACTTCAGAAAATTGTGTGTGTGTGTGTGTGTTTGTATATGTGTGTTTGTGTGTGTGTGTGTGTGTGTCAGCTCTAATCAAACAATGCTACATGGAAACATCCAGAAAACACTCCATAAGTTTAAATCAATACTGTTCTTATCTGTATGTTGTCACCTCTTATCACATCACACTATTTTGTCAAAATGAATCATCCATTTTGCTTTATAAACTAGAATAGGGTCCAGACCTTGGGCACCTTTGACATCATGATAGGAAGCTGAGAAAAGTAGTCATACACAAGCCTGAACCTCTTCTTGCCTCTGCAGCAGTCTGCAGTGTTTATCATTTATTGAAAAGCCTCAGGTGTATGGGGATCATGAATTGCAGTCAGGATTTGCTTTCAGAAATGCCATCTAGGAGCCCAATGAACAAACAGAAAAATGTACAACGGTAAACATTCTTTTAACATTCAGGTCTGACTTTGATTTTTCGTTTTGCTACTTAATTCCTGTGAGAATTTAGAAGGGGTAGAGGAACCATTCTGGGCCTTGGTCTTCTTATACACAAAGGAGGATACTAGGACTTCTCTTACATGGTGACTGTACAGATCAGCTGTGATAACCTTTATGGAGCTTAGCTCTGAGGACATAGATGTTCAGTACATCATAGCTGTTTCCCTTATCCATATAAAGTTGTCTTTGACTAAATTCACATGAAAATGACAGAGGAATTGAAGGCCAGCAACAGAGTAAGCCCCAAAGACTAACTTGTAACCAAGATGGCTACCTAGCAGCTTTCCATCATGCAGGACTGAATCCTCCCTGCAAAACAATGGTGAATTGGGGAGGGTATTCATAATAAAAAAAAATGTACCTGGCTGCTGCATCCAGTTGTTCTTTCCTATAAAAAGAGAGAGAAAGAGAAAAGGACCCATAAATGGCATGAAATAGTTAATCTTGCCCCAAAGCCTGTCTTAAAGCTTCATGTAGAAGGTAAAATAGGATAAATGAAAAAAGAAACATTTTGGAACAGGATGCTAGATATGGAAGGAAACCAAGGGATGAGGCAGACTTTGCCATGTGCCCCATGGCCCTGCCACCACCATTTTGTCCTATGCTCCCAAGTTTGTCTTAGCTGCTTATTCATCCAGGAAGTGGGTGACTGCCCACTCAACACCAGGATCTGTCACTCAACTTAGATGGTTTGTTTTGCAGTTGAGGCAGATAAGGACACCACGACTACCAAATGTAGTTGCTATACTCCCATCCTTCTCTACCATCATGGTCAGCAGTGTTTACTGCTGTATTCACAGCAGCGTTATTTCATGTCTTTTCTCTCATCAGCTATTATTGTAAGCTCTGGTGTTTTGGATGTGTCAATTAAGCCTTACAACAACTCTAAGAGTAACTACTATTGTCGTACTATTTTTTTTTTCTGTTGAGAAAGTGGAGGAACAAAGAACCACATAAGATTTCAGATGTAAAGCAGTAGAGTTGTGATCCCAAACCAGGCAGTGTGTCTCTAGAATATGCCCTGTACTGATGGAGTACAGCACATGCTGGCCACATATTCACTACTCGGAGCCTTTGCTCAGCTTTGCCTAGAATTTTCTACCCCCTTTCTCTACATAGAACAGTCTTGCCAATCCATCAAGTCCACTGGGCTGAGCCTCAATCCAGACAGGCTGTTCTAGCTCTGGGGTGACCAACAGTGGTTTCCTAAGGCTGTAATTTCAGAACTTGGTGTCTTTCTTTCTTATTTCATCTCCATTGTGTTTCATAGACCACTCCAGTCAAGACTTAATCATCATCGATTGAATAAACTGCTATGAATCAGGTACCAAGACAGATACAGTTACTTCTTACTTTATTTCACACTCACATCAACTCCTTCAGAAATGGGCATTGTTTATACAAATATCCCTTGAGCCCACCTCAAGATGATGTACCAAAGTACCACATACTTCTTTCTAAAATAACTTTTTTTTTCCCAGACTCAAAATGGAAAGAACAAGAGTATTGGCAGAACTGGGCTGTGGTTTTTGTTCCAGCGGGTACCTGCCAGATCACATCAGGTGTTAGTCTCAGTGTTCTGACACTTCAGTAAGAAAAATGGCCATAAGGAAATGACGAAACAGAGGTCCAAGGGAAATCACAAATAAAGACAAAATTTTTTTTTTCTTTTCCTTTTTTTGGTTTTTCGAGACAGGGTTTCTCTGTATAGCCCTGGCTGTCCTGGAACTCACTCTGTAGACCAGGCTGGACTTGAAGTCAGAAATCTGACTGTCTCTGCCTCCCAAGTGCTGGGATTAAAGGTTTGAGACACCACTGTCCAGCTCAAAGGTTCATTTTTGAAAATAGATTTTATATGACAATACAGTAAAATTCTCCTTGAGGGGGGAAAAATAAATATTTCAAAAATTAAGGTCTGGTGAGAGATAAATGAAGCATCTGTTGCCAAACTTGATGACCTGGGTTTCACCAATTCCCAGGTTCCACAGGGTAGAAGGGGAACTGACATCTGCAGCTTGCCCTCTGGCCATCACATGTACACCGTGGCATCCCCCCACCAAACACACTAAGTTCACAGCCACACAGTGAATTTTAGAGCCCTTCCCTCAACGGTATATGAGTTTGAACAAAAATTTCCCATAGTCACCCTAACTATTGGCTCTGCCCTCACTCCAGTACTTTCTGACTTTAGGTGAGCTATGCTGTTGCTCTCAGACTCAGCTTGAGGGTAACATAAGAAATTCTCTCAATGGGTTGTTTCAATGAGAGATGATTGTTTCAATGCAATGAGAGGATGTAAAAATACTTACCAAATTTACTTGTGCCACAGACCAGCATTTTCAACAATATTCAATGGAATACTGTAGTGTTGCAGAATACTGGAAGATGGGTCTGCCACAGACTGGTCTTAAGAGGCTAGAGTCACTTCTTTTTTTTAAAGGTTTAAAATATATAATATATAATAACGTATAATGTATAATATATATAATACATATAATATATATATTTGATGAGTACACCATAATTGCTCTCTTCAGACACACCAGAAGAGGGCACCAGACTCCATTACAGATGGTTGTGAGCTACCATGTGGTTGCTGGCTCCTGGGAATTGAACTCAGGACTTCTGAAAGAGCAGTTGGTGTTCTTACCTGCTGAGCCATTTCTCCAGCCTGAGTCACTGCTTGTAAATTCAGAATATACATCAGCATTGCAGGGTCTCAGACAAGTCCTAAGAGCAATGCTTTGTAACCCTTGCTCTTTGGAAGTGGCCGGATAAACCCATGCAGTGATTATGGAGATGAAGGCCTACATCCCAGGACTCCAAATCTTATGAATTTTCTATAGGGAAGGTCTCTGTGTTTATGATTACTCCTGTGCACAAATGCATTAAAGTGGGGTGGTATATAAGTAATGTTAATTGTGTTGGAACTTTGGAAAGTTTGTTAATAACATCATCTTATAATAGATATTTTATATTGTTAACTTGTCTGGTCTCCAAAGCTCAGCAGTTTCCACTTAAAAGCTTAGGACAGACACTAGAGTTCTGGCTTAGCCCTTAGCTAGGAATCTGCCCACTATTCTGACCTCCGTGGACACTAGGCACATGCATGCATGCATTCGTTCAAAACATCTACACACATGAAAATAAGTAAATTGAAGAAGAGGAGGAGAAAAGAGAGAAGAGACAGAGAGGAGTGAGGGAGGGAGGAAAAGAAGGAAGGAAGGAAAGGCAGCTTTAAGCAGACCACAGAAATGAAAGCATGTTTTACTGTATTTACTTAGGATGACCGCGAGGGGGCGGGCTTTTCTAATGGTAGCAATTTAGATTAACAAGTTTAAAGGTGATTGGAAAAGAGGGAAGAATGTGAAGACATGATAGTGTTTAAAGTATTAAAGCCGCTGGGCAATGGTGGCACACGCCTTTAATCCCAGCACTCGGGTGGCAGAGGCAGGGGGATTACGGTGATGGAATAACAATCAATAATAAATGCCGATCAATATTCAATAATCAATAAATGGCAATCAATCATTAGCAATACTAATTGATAACCAATAATGATCAATAATTAATGGTGTACGCCGTTAATCCCAGCACTCGGGAGGCAGAGGCAGGGGGATTTCTGAGTTCGATGGTCTACAGAGTGAGTTACAGGACAGTCAGTACTACATAAAGAAATCTTGTCTCAAAAAACCAAAAAAGAAAAAAAAAAGAAAAAAAAGAAAAAAAAAGAAAGCAATGTATAAGATTATTATATTAAAATAAATTAGGAAAGGACAAAATGTAAAATTTATGGATGGGAAATGATTCTAAAGGCATCTAGAAAAAGTTCAACTAAATTTTTAGCACCGGAAAGGACATCCTGACAGCTGAAATCCAGTGAAGGTGAGGGTGGAACTGAAGGAAAGACCTAACATCCCTGCCCTCCTCATCCAGTCCTGCAGCTGTAAATTGTTATTATTAATTATTATTATTGTTTAATATTATGTAGAAAAGACCTAACATCCCTGCCCACCTCATCCCGTCCTTCAGCTTTAAATGATTATTTTCAATTATTATTATTTAATATTATGTAAATGTCACTAACCATCAAAGATATAGTTCACTACCAGACCTCTCTCCTGAATGGCCGAGTTTTACCTGTGCACTAGGACATCTCCACTTCGGATCTATTCTAAGGCAAATTTAACAAAGCACTAACCAAACTCCTGTATATAAACTATTTTGACTCTGAAAACCTGTAACATGTGAAGTCTTTTCCAACCTTTTTAACATGAACCCGTCCTTTTCTATTTCAGGCTCAAAAATCTCACGAGCCATACCATTCTCAGCAATTCTAATTCTCATCTGAGGCAACTCCATCTTTACTTGCTCCTGTAATACTCTCCTAATGCTGTGACGTTTCCTGACCACATTATGATCTGATCAACATTGTCAGATTTAATACACAGCCAAGCTCACATCTATGATAAGATCATGCTCAACATACATGTATCGTTCAAAATAAATGTGTAATTCCTGACAATAATCGCATGTGATCTGCCTTCTCTCTAACTCATATTCTTAGCGTTTACTTTTATTTGTTACATTCTTGACTTTCTTGGAACAAGTTAGATGAATCCCCATGTCATGATTTAGTATGGCTCATTTCCCCTACTTGAAAACAAGTCTAGATACTCTGGCTATATATATATATATATATATATATATATATATATATATATATATGCAACACATATATATTACATATATTACATACATATATTATATATTACATACATTGTATAAATTACACATATATTACATACATATATTACATATATGACATACATATATTACACATATTACACATATATATTACATATATCACATACACAGATATATTATATATTACACGTATATTACACATATTACGTGCATAAATATTAAAGATTACACATATATTATATATTACATATATTACATATATTACATATATTATATACACATATATAAATTATATATTATATATTACATATATATTACATATATTACATACAGATATATTATATATTACACACATACATTAATATATGTATAATATAATAATATATACATATATATTACATATATATATAATACATATGCAAGATTCTTCAAATTTATTAGTGAAAACTAACAGACTATGTTTTTAAAAACAGCATATTACCTGCAACCTACTCCTAATCTCTGTTGGAGTGACCTATGCTCCTTATTAGAGGATCAGTGCAGTTCTGCAGGGGCTTGTACTGCACAGTGCTGCACTTTCTTTTTGTCCTTTTTAAATTTTTTCAGACAATTACATTTCCCCCTTTCCTTTTCTCCTATATACTGTCCTTCTTTACTTTTTATTCATTTCCTCAATGAATCTAGTTGTTGCCGTGTGCCTCTGTGTGTGCCCGTGTGCATATTCCTAAGCACATAAATATTTCCTAAGTAATTTACATTTAGTAATTCAGTATTATAAAATGAACAGATAAATGTCTTCACAGCTAGGTGTCTGTAAACAATATTTTGCAAAGGGCAATTGTATTGTACAAGAAAAGTGCTGAAATAATTAGTAGGCAATTCACAGAAAAGAGACTCTTAAAGGAATGGAAAAAGAAATCACATATGGTAAGAAGGAAAAAAATGTAAATTATATAAGAAGCATATGTAAAATTAAATTAAAAAGTATATTTAAATATTAAATTAAAAATTAAAAATGTGAATTATATTAATGTCCATTAAGTAGACAATGAGCAACACACAATTACCAAATACAAAAATGCAACAGAACCTGAGATTTAAAAGGTAGTACGGTTGGGACTGGTGCTGTATACATCTAATCTCAGCCCTTGGAAGGGGGATCTGGAGTCCAAATCTGTGAGTTCAGTCAGCTTGGTCTACATAGCCAGTTCTAGGTTAGCTGGGGTTACATAATAAGACCCTGGGCCAAAAAGAGTTACAAGAGGCTGATTAATCAGTGATGAAATAAAGCATTTGCCTGACTTTCTACCTCAATTTTTGACTTTGTACCTCAAGTACAGAAACAAGTCACTTCTGTGACAGGGAAATGTAAACACTGATAATATAGTAAATAACACTAGGTGTATAGACATTAGACATTTCCACTTAGAGACAAATGATATAAATGAAAAAAATATAGATGTAAGATTGACTTCAGAATAACCTGGAGAAGCTGAGGTAGAAGAAAGCAGATGGGACTCTGCTTTCTTTCTTTAGACATAAACACCAGGAGAAATCAAAATCCTTGCTTTTTGTAATATTATTTTCTATCATTTATTATTTTAGATGTTTAATAAGAGTACAAGTTAAATTTATTATGGTTAATCTAATCAGCTTTTGAAAGCATGTCGTGTACATGCTTTAAATAAAAATACTGCCTCTGATTTAAAGGTTCTTAAACATGTTGAAAAAAGTCAAGCTTAATACTATTCAGTATGTTGTAAACTTAAGAACAAAACCAGTTGATAATGTTTATGATTATACACAGGACTTAAACTGAACTGATTGTCCCTCTCCATGAACATAATTGAATATATCTAAGATTAATAAGTGTGTTTATAAATAGCCTCAGGCATATTTTCTTCTATCTTTCTAAGACTGTATATATAGATGCAACATGTACATCTCATGGAAAAAAAATACATGCAATTACTTAATCTATGAAATCAGTTGAAGTAAATACTCAAAACAACCAATAGAAAAACACTGAACACTAAACCTACTGGGTATTTTTCTAAAGGAAAATTCATGTTTGTAAAATACAACATTTCGTCTTTGCTTTTAAAACATGAAAGATAGCCAAATAAATGTTTTACCTTTTGCTGACATAATCTGTACAAGTATGTCTATGTGAGATATGGATTAATGATATTAATTAATAACATTAATATTATTATATTATATGTAATATATAATACATTATATATTATATATAATCAGGGTTAGGGTATACATATAATATAATATAATATATGATAGTATTATATGATATATAATATATTAATATATAATATATAATAATATAATATATTATATATTATTACATTTTATATTATATATAATATTATTATATAATATTAATATTATTGATATTATCAATATTATTAATCCAACCTGCTGTTGGATGATTATTGTTCATTATTTTATCTTATGAATGTGCATACACATATATAAATGTATAGATTGGTTAATAGTCTTCAGTCTTGGTGCTAAAACCCCACTTCCTTCCCAACATCTTCAATTCACTATAAAGAAGCAACTGCAAAAGATGAAATTATATTTTAAGTATTGCTTTCCAGATCTCACCTAGGTAAATTCTAACGGTGATAATGCTTCAGCAAAGAAAACAGACTAATATTTGTATATAAGCCTATTTGAAAGTAAAGAGAGGGGAGAATGAAACTGAGAGATTTAAAAATACTGTACCTTTTCTTGGAACAAGTGAGGTGAATCCCCATGTTGTGACTTAGTATGGCTCATGTTTTCTACTTGAAAACAACTCTAGATACTCTGGATATATATATATATAATTTATACCATATGTATATTATATATTACACATATATTACATATATTAATACATATTTTACATACATATATCATATATTACATATGTATTATATATTACATATACATATTACATATATTACATACATATATATTAATGTAAAAATATAGAGAGCTCCCACCCAATACTAACAAGGCTTGATCCTACTTAGGTCCTGACATCATGCAAGACTGAGTGCATTCAGACCAAAAGAACATGGAGATGTGTGGTGAGTGAGGTGGACAGGAATGAAGAGAAGTTGGAGGTAGGAAAACATGATCAATATCGTGCTTGTGAACATTTTTCTGACTGAAAAAAAAGAAAGTAGAGAATTTCTGCTAGTAAAATAGATGGACCTAACCTAGGCCAATCTTTCTTCTGAAGACAGCTAAAGAATCTGTACGAAGTAAAAACATCGGTTTCTTTTTTTCTTTTTTTCTTTTTTTTGGTTTTTCAAGACAGAGTTTCTCTGTGTAGCCCTGGCTGTCCTGTAACTCTGTAGACCATCGAACTCAGAAATCCCCCTGCCTCTGCCTCCCGAGTGCTGGGATTAAAGGCGTGTGCTATCAATTATTGATCATTATTGGTTATCAATTAGTATTGATGATTATTGACTACCATTTATTGATTACTGATCAGCATTGATTATTGATCGTTATTCCATCACCGTCATCCCCCTGCCTCTGCCTCCCAAGTGCTGGAATTAAAGGCATGTGCCATCAATTATTGATCATTATTGGTTATCAATTAGTATTGATAATTATTTATTAACATTTATTGATTATTGATTAGCATTGATTATCGATAGTTATTCCATCACCATCATCCATCTGCCTCTGCCTCCCAAAACATCAGTTTTAAAGCACTGGATTGCTAAAAAAATCTGTCAAGAGACACAAGTGAAAGCTGAAGCTGGAAACTCAGGATTTCTAAAATTACAGCCAATTTTTTCTCTACGGCTGCTTGCTGCTTGTTTAAGTCTGGTTCCTGTTCCTGTTATAAACACTTGACCAAAATAACTTAGGGAGCAAAGGGTTGACTTTAGCCTACAGTTTACAGTCCATCATCTATCAATGCCTAGAGAAGAGCTCAAGGCAGGAACCCAGAGGCAGGAGCTAAAGCAGAGCTCATAGAAGGATGCTGCTTACTGGTTTGTTCCCTACTTCTGTTCAGCCAGACTCCTTATACAACCTCCTGTGGACCTGGTTCTCCTCCAACAATTAGCAAGGAAGAAAATGTCTCATAGACATGTCCCTTTGCTAGAGACTAGTAGAAACCTTCCCACGGATATTTGCTTGACGAAGTGCAGCCTCTGACAGTTCATTAACTGCAGCTTGCTGCCTGCTCCTGATAACAGAACAGCAGTGTACCAGAAAGAGAAAAACCACAGGACGTCCCTCCAGGTGGTTGACATCGATATGAGAAAAGACCACAGGATGTCTCCCCAGATGGATGAAGATAGTAAGATCAGAGGGTTCTGCCTATTTTATATGGGTGGTGACATAGTCTCTCCCAGGTAAAGGTGAGGTAGCCAGGTGGATTCTGGGAATGTACGGCTGACTTCGATATGCTCCTTTTTTTTCATATTGTCCTCCCTCCCCATTTCCTTTTTAGGAACTGTATAAATTGAGTGTTGCTTTCGCCTCAAAATCAAACCCAGAAAAGTCTTTGTTTGCTTGGTCTCAATTCTTTCTCTCACCCATGTTCCTTTTCAGGTGAGATCCCCCTCGATCCCCAAGAATAACTAAGACCTGCGGGTCTGGTCAGCCATTGTCCAATTCAATAGAGGCTGTTTTTTTGGTCGTGAGTCCCTCTTCTCTAACGTGCACCCCCGAGCCTAGCATCTGTGGGAGAGAAAGCACGAGACGCAGAGATCGGGTAGTTACTGCAAAACGAGGCTTTTTAATCTGTCTCACACACATGTGGAAAAACGCAGAGAGGCGCTGAAGGGGAGAGCTGTGGAAGGGGCCTGGCTTAAGTACAGTCTAGAGTGACGTATTCACTTCTGATTGGCTGTTCGCTCACCACCTAACATTCAGTGACTTTGGCACGCCTTTTTGCCTAGCAGCTGCGCAGGTAATTGTTTACATCTGGAGAAGACTCGAGGCTAGCGCCAACTTGGGGTGGCAGATTATATTATGGCTCCTTACACTCTTCTAAGGTGCATCAAGTTGACAACCAAGAAAAGCCATCGCACCATGGCCAGAGGACATTGTCAAGAAAGCTCAGCGACACTGGGGACACCGAGGACAGGAGTAATAAAGAGCCTCAGGCTGCCAGACACTAGACAATTCTCCATACTGGATACATCCAGGTAAAAACCCAGCAAAATTAAAGTACTGATAAATCATTGGGCATGATGGTATATACCCATAATCCAACACTCAGAATACAGAAATAGGAGGATTTCGGGTTTGAGGACAGCCTTGTTTCAGTCAAGTCTGAATTACATAGTTAAATTCCTGTCTAAAAACCAAAACTTCCCCCAAAACCCAAAATAAGAACAAAACCCCCCAGTAACTAACTCAAATACAAAGATACGTAAGAGATGATGTATCAGTGCTACTGGCAATCTAAGTAGTAACATTCTAAAGAAATGTCTTGCTTTAGAATGTGTTACTATGGTAACACATTCTATGGACAGTGGTGGCGCATGCCTTTAATCCCAGCACTTGGGAGGCAGAGGCAGGGGGATGATGGTGATGGAATAATGATCAATAATCATGCCAATCAATAATAAATACCAATCAATGACCAATAATCAACACTGTTCAATAACCAAAAGCGATCGATTATCATGATAATCAATAATCGATAATCAGCATTCAGTGTTAATCAATAATCAATTCTAATCAATAGCCATTAACAATCAATAATTGATGGCACACACCCTTAATCCCAGCATTTGGGAGGCAGAGTTGGGAGATCACGGTGATGGAATAATGATCAATAATCAATGCTGATCTATAATCAATAATCAATAAATGGTAATCAATAATTATCAATACTCATTGATAACCAATATGATCAATAATTGATGGCACACACCTTTAATCCCAGCACTTCGGAGGCAGAGGCAGGCAGATTTCTGAGTTCCAGGCCAGCCTGGTCTACAGAAAAAAAATCCAAAAAAAAAAAAAAAATCCAAGAAAAAAAAAAGAATGTGTTACTATTTTAGTTTGCTAAAAAATTAAACATATGCCCTCCTAAGCACTAGGTACAGAATTCTTTATCATAAACACTAGAGGCCACGATTGTTCAGCCACTGTCTTTTTTATTTTGGAAAGTTTTGATAGAGGTGTATCTCAAAGACACAAAATGATCCAACAGTCAACATTTCTGACTGTTATATGGGCTCCTCAGTTTCAGTTTTGAGGCATCTGACATTGTAGGTATCTACAACCAGAAAATTAATTTTGGGGGGAGCCAAAATATCAATAAAGTACTTAAATTGAAAAAAAGTTTTGGTTTTCTAATCATGGTTTTTCAAATCATGTTCTATGAATGCATGATAGCAAATATACATGGCTATGGTGTGAGTATAAAATAATAATAAAATAAATAATAAATATAAAATGTCTCATCCAGGTTCACGTGTTAAACCAGCTGTATGTGCTGTTGTGGGAGGATGTGTGGCATCAGTGGAAGAGGCAGGAACATGAATTTCAAGGTCTTCTGGCCTCCCTCATTCTCTGTTCTCTCTCTGTCAACTTCTCCAGAATGTGGCCTCAACTCACACAGAATGATCTGCCCCTGTGACTATGGACTGATCCTTTGCAAAATCTTTGGCCAAAATAAATCCATTCTTAGGTATTGGGTAACACCCACAAAAAAAAAAAAATCTGATGCACACTCACCAAAATCCTGATTAAATCACTGCAAATTTATTTTGTAAGTTCTTAAACTTTTAAATGAAGTACATTCCTGATATAGGTAGATTTAAACTGTTTACAGTAAGCTAAGTAACTGGTAACAATTGCAGAACAAAATGTGCCAATATTCAAGTGAAACCTCACAAAACCTAGGCTTAACCAATAAAATTTATTTGTGAAACAAACCCAGAGAGCTCAAGGGAAGACAGACTGTGCAAGTCAGAGGGCACATAAGCATAACAAATTGCTAACATTGTCTCTCTCAAAGACAGGGCAATCCACATTGCTACAGGCTATCTCAAAGACAGGGCAATCCACATTTCTACAGGCTATCTCAAAGACAAGGCAACCCACAATGCTACATTCTACACTGCAAAAAGTATCATGTTAAACCAAGATTATGTGTCAGCTTTGCAATGAAAATATCTTATTCACAATCTGTAGAAAGATAAGAGATAACAAACGTCAATAGAAACAGAGAATTCTGTAGTGTTAGTTGATTTTAAGATTAAGTTAATATAAATTGCAAGAATATTTTTATATACTTTAGCCCTTAATTGAAGTTAAAATTTAAATAAGAATGGGAAGGAAATGAAACTGCTAGTTATTCAGAACATCAATATATAGATGCTGGTAGGTCCTGGGAGATTCTTGTTAATTAAAATTACTTAGAAGCTAGATTCTTTGTCAGTGGTAATCAAATAACAAAATCTATTTAAAAGAAACCAACTGTTCTGTAGATTGGAATACAAAAAAAAAAAAACTTAGAAATAAGCTTCCATTTATGGAATAAAATAAAAATACTTACAACAAGGAATAGACTGAATTGGTCCAAGCTGTGGGAAGGTCACAGGAAGAGAAATCCCTGGAAGATCACTTTGGTTTGAATGTTTGGTAGTTTGGTCAGCCCAAGCCACCACTTTTTTTCTCTCTACTAAATTTTCAACATCTTTGAAGTCAGAATCAAAAGCAGCATTTGACAGGCCAGTTTCTTTCAATCTCCAATACTGTTTTTTTAGGGCTGGAAGCAAAGCATTCAATAAACTGCAAACAAGATGACAAGAAAAGAGAGATCTCTGTTATAAACACACTATTATAGTTCTTTGGTACAACAGGCAAAGTATTACAGTATCATTAAAATGATTTCCTATGTAACTGTATTTGAGAAATTCTCTAAGCCTGCACCAAGTCTATGTGAGGCCAAACTGTCCTTTCTTTAAAACTCTCTCTGTTGACTCTCTCCCTTAATACTCATGAAAATATTAATATTAGTTTTATCACAGTTCAACTTTGTTTTGTAGAAAATGTTCTACAGGTGGTCCTGGTAGTTTCTATGTGATCCTGTGAGTCTATACCCAGCTGGAACCCTGTCATCATCTAAGCCCACAGCCTCTATGACTCACCTCATGGCTTCTTCATAGTCCATGAGGTTAGACTTACAACAGTTGCATGATTATCAAATGTGGATATTTTGGTATATGACATATACACTACAGTATAGTAGCTACACAGAGATAGAAGGTGAGTGTGGGAAAGGCCTGGGGATCTGTGGAGGGGAGGACAGCACCAGCTGCATAGATTTATGGATCTCTGCACTTTGGGCAACTGTACTGTTCTGGGGAGTAAGATTACTAGGTCTGAAAGTGCAATGAAAGCCTTACTTTTGACTTTCGGAATATCCCCATAGTCTCAAGATTGGAAGTGACAAGTGTTTCACTATATTTAAAGTGTGCATTTAAGCAACAGACAGACATTATGCAGATTGCTTACTTTCTTGGGAAAGTCTGAAATTCTCATCTGTCAGACAGAACTGTGTAGGAGATTGACAGCTCCAGCACTGCCTGCAGTACCGAGCTCAGGCATAGGCCTGGGGGATTAAAGAAAGACTCAGACTCGGTCATTCACTGTGAGAGAATGCCAATGCCTTTACTGAGCAGGTTCAGTATATACACCAAGCCAGGGAAGGAAAAACACAAACTCAGGAAAAAGCAGGAACTCAACTGGGGGGCAACAGGATGTCAAATGTAAAGTCCCTTCCTGGGGCATCATCCTTCAAAAGGCTGTTTTGTTCTTAGAAAAACTGCAGAATGTTACTTAGCAGACAGTAGCATACGGAAAGTCTCAGCCAGCCTTTTGGGATCCTACAGAGATGAACCATGCAGAACTGCAGTCATGGACAGTTGTGAGGAAAGTTTTTCTTATTTGTAAAAAAAAAAAAAAAAGACTGAACAAATAAGGCTCCCAACAATGCCATTAAAATATAAAAAAGAAAGAAAATGTAGCTTTTGATTTCTTACCTTTTCATACCTGAAAAGAAATAAACATGACAATGACAATGCCTGCTTTTTTTTTTTTTTTTTTTTTTTTTTTTTTTTTTTTTTTTGGTTTTTACTGGAGGCTCTATCATTAGGGAATATTATGTTATTTAAAATTATTTACATAGTAGTAAAAATGAAGAACTCAGGCTAAAATTATTTCCTTTCACGATAGGTATTTAATATGTAGAAATCATAGAATTGACTTGCAACACATAATCTTTCTATAAATATATAAGAATTGACTATCCATTAAGAACTAGAACTCACTTAGCTTTTCCACACCTGCCTTCATAACTATAAGAAGCAATTTCAGCTTTTGAAAAAAAGACTCAATGCAGTATCTTTGTGTAGAACCTAATTTCTCCCTTACTGATGATTATGGTGTATCTGAATTAAAATAAGATTTAATCATTATGTTAAAATTTATTTTCCTTAAACTTTATTAAAGAAATATGGTTTCTATTATTTTCAGGTGCAAATTTTTAAGTTTCAAACAACTATATGAACTGCAATTTTTTCTATATTTAGTATAAAAACTAGTAAAATTGTTTCTTTTTTTTACTCTACAGCAATAGTTAAGATAAAAACATGTCACAATAAACTCAAACTGTCCTGTTTTAATAAATGTAAAACATCCTATTATCTTGTAACACATAATCCCTGAGGTCGGCAAGTATAAAAGTGGTGAGGGAGATGCAGTCCATCCCCCGTGCCTTAGGAGAGCTGTGCAGCTCACTGTAATAGGAAAACAGTGAACAGACAAGAAGATTCTATAGACCTTAAAACTAATATGTTACAGAAATTTCTAGTTTCTGCCGGCCATTTGATTAAACAATAACTTACTAATCATTTTTAGAAACTTTGGTTTCCTATTCCTCATATTCAGAAACTATGCCAGTGTAACTAGATAATCTCACCTATACACTATATCTATACATGCGCACACATATGCATAGTATGTAAATATTTCATATACAATAATGAACCTCAAGGGTTTTCTTTTATACATATCAGGTGAAAACAGTCCAGATGCTCAGCCCATTTGCTTTCCCTTTATTTTCTGTCTCAATCTTCTTAATTATGTGATTTCTAAAGAATAAGAATTTAAGTTAACGTATCTGACTTGAAAGCTTAAAATACAAGTTCTCTGTTACTTACTGTTTCCCTCCTAAGTACTAGAAAGCTAAACCATAAACATTACATTTGTTTGAGCAAAGGATAATTCTTGTCCAAACTAAAGACATGAACATTTTCTTTGTTTTCTTGTTTTTAATCTAGTTTCAAAATAGGGTCTAAATTTCCTACTACTTCCATGGCCTTCTACTGACATTTATCAAGTACTGAAATTACAAGCACACAAAGGCATATCCACTGGTGTTCTGTAAATTTCTCTACAAGATTAACTAGAACCTATCATCTCTAACATAGGAGTTGTCATTTATTTACTATGTGAATAACGTTATGTTTTTCATAAAATGACCAATACTTTTTTCCTGAGTCTCTGATCCTGGTTTTACATTTGCTGTTTATAGAAGCCGTTTTCTAACACATTAAACCCTATACCACCTCATATACGATTGAAGTCCTGTATTCAACCACAAACCAGCTGGCTGACTACTATTCCAGACAGTATGATGTAAGAATCAAGTATGCAGTATTAACTCAGTAAAACTTTTTACAGGAAAAATGAGAACACTTGAACAATTAACACAAAAATGTACATTTAGATGCTACAAGTGTCCAAAGGCTATTTGGATATTTGAATATGGTTACAGGCTTACAAATGCAGGATCTATGACAATGCTATACTAAATTCACATCCTGGCTACTCTACCTAGTTTTTTTTTTTTTTTTTTTTTTTAAGTAGCATTAATAAGTACAAAATCTGTTTAAGTAACATTAATTAAAAAATTCATTTGTCTTCATAAAGACATATGAGTAACAATATCCAAAACTGGACTACATCAGTAATTCATTCTTTCAAATGTCTATCTAAAGAGTTACTCTAATTATATTTCCCACTGCAGACTGAGGGTCAGACTACAGCCTTACCAGATGTTGGCTTAAGGTCCTCACCCTAGTGTCAACTTGCCTTCTTGGTAATGATGGTCTGACTACATAGAAAAATCATGGAGGATAGATGCAAAAACAATCAAACAAAATCCCCACTCGTTTCTACTTGTCTCGGGCTCTGGCTGAATCTTTCAGGCACTATGACAGCCAATTCTGAGTACATCTAACTCTCATAAAAGGCCAGTGAAAGAAGAACACAAACTAGAAAAAAATTAAAGAAAGCCTATTTAGTCTCAAATCAGAGGTAGCCTGCCTGATATGATAAAGGATAGAGCAGGAAGTGAAGATCTACTTAAATATATTTAAAGTGCAAATTATACTAGCCCTCACCAAACACACAGAAGTTAACAAAATGATTTAAGTATTTAAAAAAAAAAAAAAATCAAGCCAGGCGCAGTACTTAAACCCCAGCACTCAGAGACAGAGGGCAGGCAGATCTCTGTGAGTTCCAGGGCAGCCTACAATTTGTCTACATTGGTCTACACAGTGAGTGCCAGGACAGTGAGGGGTATACAGAAAACCCTGACTCAAAAACAAAACAAAATTCTGACAATTAGCTTTCCTGTGTAAAGCCATTATGACTTTTTAGATAATCAATAGTAGCATATCCAACAAAAAAAAATGCATGTATTACTGGCAAGAAAATACACCATTAACAATACATGTTCTATGCTGCTACAGCAGATTAGACAAATGCACATGTGGGAAACAGCTGTGTAACACACATTTAAATAACTAACATTATTTGGATTTGTATTAAAAAGTCAGACCCCACAAGCAGATCATCATGTACTTAGTTGATGCCATGTAAACTTTCTCTCTATTTTAATTGGTCAATAAATGGTTAGAACATGTGATTGGATAGTTGTGCAGAAACACAGGACTGGAGGTTCAAAAGGGGGTGGCAGGTAGAGGGAGAAAAAGAGAGAAAGAAGAAGAGAGGAGGAAGCCACTATGAACCAGAACCACATGGCTGGGAGAAACCACAATAAGTGTTGGGAAATAAATTAGTATTGTATTAGATTTGCCCAATCTTTACATATGACTTATAATTAAAATGTTTGGATTGTGTGTCATTTATATGGTCTATTAGGGTTGAAAATTTTAGCAACAAATTGGAGCACCTTATATCCAGGTTAGAACCGAACTATTCTGAGATGAAAATCCACCACAATTCCCTACAAAATAAACAACGAGGGCTTCACTCTAAAGCTGCATCAGGGTGGAAATTAAGCATGCAATGAGTCTAAGAAGTCTACAGAGAGCTGACTGAGAGGCTCCCTCCCCAAGCTCCAAGCAAACCTAGGCATCCAGAGGTAGCATCCCAACCCTGAGCTGGGACACAAGGTGGTACCAATGTCACAACATATTTGGGGTTCCCTGAAAGAAAAACCAGGGACCCAAAGTCAAGGCTTCCAGAGAAGCAGCCTTCACAACTGGAGATCAGCATCTGAAAAAACAGCAGCTATCTTTCCAAAGCTTTCTCACAGACACAAAGAGCTGATCTAGGCATCTCTGCCCTAAGTCAACCTTCCTGTGCACACTTTCTGATTTCAGATATCCCTTCCAACCCCCACACACTTCTAATGAGGGCACAGGACAGCCAAACCAGCTCTTGCTAATGGTTACACTGCAGGCTGCCTAAGATCAATACATGTGCTCCAGGCTATAGCCCAGACAAAAGACCCAGATGGCTCACAACCACAAAATCCAAGGGTCTTTGTGCAGTCAGCACCTCCCTACTAATAGAATCAGAAAGGACCACTAAGTCCTAAACCAAACACCACAGGAAAACAAAGACACCAAATAATAAGAATTAAAATAGTAATTACTGCAATCTTTTCCTCCTTCCTTTCCTCCCAGGTGAGTAAGGTGCTATAGAAAGGAGTTTCTTAATTAGTGATTTAAAAAACAGTGATGGTGTTTTTGTTTGTAACATTCTTAGTTTCTCAGAGTATATGTGCCCAAAGTCGAAGAAATTAAATTTGCCAAGATACATTGAAGAAAATTTTGCATATTCTAGAGACTAACTCTAAAAACTATACCAGGATCAACTCTAAAGTAACATTTACCAGCAAAACTTGTAATTATAAACAGTATGATCTAGCCAGACAGTCTTTTTTTTTTTTTTTTTTTTTTTTTTTTTTTTTTTTTTTTTTGGTTTTTCAAGACAGGCTGTCTCTCTGAATCCCTGGCTGTCCTGGAACTCACTCTGTAGAGCAGGCTGGCCTCGAACTCAGAAATCCACCTGCTTCTGCCTCCCAAGTGCTAGGATTAAAGGCATGTGCCACCACTGCCAGCTAGCCAGGCAGTCTTTAATCCCAGCACTTGGGAGCCAGAGCCAGGTGGATTTCTGAGTTTGAGGCCAGCCTGATCTACAGAGTGAGTTGCAGGATAGCCAGAACTACACAGAGAAACCCTGTCTCAAAAAAATCAATCAATCAATCAATCAATAAACAGTATCATCTGCCCTCATTAAGCAAAGCAACTATTTTGATTGATTAGTACTTAATTTTAATTTAACAAACCTGTCCTGAATGATTCAGTCATCACAGAGACAACAGTACAATACCACAGTAATGAAAATGTAGCTCCAGCTTTTGTCTACATAACAAGAAACTACACTAAGGACTGAAGAGTGCTAATATGCACATACATTAAGAGTCTTGGTTCCAGAGAAACAATGTAAAATCATCTAAACCAGGCAATTGAGCAGTGGTGTATGAACAGAGATCTTAAATACTAAACATGTATCAGCCAGCTGCACAGGTTAAAAAAAAAAGTAATACTGACATACGTATTGTGAACAATTTGCTGTGGGGATAAACATACACAAATGTGACCATAAGAAGACTCAAAATTAAGAAAAAATTGGGGAGTAATACCCACTAAACAAAAACAAGTGCTAAAATGATCAGAAAGGAAAGAATCTAGATTGGGTGAATTAAAACTCAGAAAGAGGTTATTTGGAATCAAAAAAAAAAAAAAAAAGAAAATAAAATTAAATAACTAAATAATTTGGGGGTGGGGACAGAAACTGATGGAACAGTCTCACCATGCAAAAGAAAGTGGGTGAGTAGGTATCTTAGAGTTTATTATTGTGAAGAGACACCATGACCAAGGAAACTTTTACAGGGAAAACATTTCATTGAACTGACTTACAGTTTCAGAGTCTTAGTCTATTATCATCATGGTGGGAAGCATGGCAGCATCCAGGCAGACATGGTGCTGGAGAAGGAGGTGAGAGTTCTACATCTTGGTCTGTAAGCAGCAGCAGGAGACTGTGTCCACACTGGGCACAGCTTGAACATCTATTAAAACCTCAAAGTTCACCTTCACAATGACACACTTCCTCCAACATGGCCACACATACTCCAACAAGGCCACACCTCCGAATAGTGCAGCTCCCTATGGGACAAGCATTCAAATACATGAACCTATGGGGGCCATTCCTATTCAAACCATCACAGTAGATAAGTCTTCAGACAGGAAGTGCATAGCTAAAACTACATATAAATTAAAATTTCCAGATATCTTCACCAACCCACAAGACAAACTACTCAACCACTGCAGAGATTAGACCCAGGAAGAGTAGACAGAGCTGGTAGAAGAGACAGCAAAAACAAAGGGGTAATTAGGTGATAACCTTTCCAGACTGAGAATATGGCCCTCTTCTTTGGCAAAACCAAATGGTTACTGCTGTGTCTGTACCCTTTCTCAATAAAAAAAGAACATCAGATCCCTTCTCAGGGAAATCACAAGCATGTACCGCAAAGGACCTCAACCCTAATCCTGAGTCCCTGCATGAAGATCCTGAGAGATGAAGTGAAGCCTAGGTCGCTCTACAGACTCCAAGATGTTGGAGGCACCAAAGCTGTGAGACATCTGTCAGGGAGATTGGCTTACATAGAGTGAAACCAGCCTGTTAGAGACATATTCTGCAGGCAGAAAAGATGGAGGGATGGAGCCATCTAAGTCCTCTGATATTGGATATTAAGCTAGAGAACTGGTTTTCAACCTTCCTAATGCTGTATCCCTTCAATACAGTTCCTTGTGTTGTGGCGACCCCCAACTATAAAATTATTTTTGTTGCTACTTCATGACTGTTATTTTGCTACTGTCATGAATTGTCATGTAAATATCTGGTTTCAGCTGGGTCAAGGCCCACAGATGGGAATTGCTGAGCTGGGCATTCGGTGATTACATGCTGCATTTTCAGTCTTGTTGGTGCCAGCATTTTCTGTATGCCCCCATTCCTCCTTTTAGGAATAGTAATGTATATCTGTGCCATTGTATGCTGAAATTGATTCACTATTGGAACTCACAGGGTTTTGTTGAGACTGTGGAAGGCTATGGGGGCTTCTGAAGTAGGATTCAATACACTTTGCATTATCACAATGGCCTCTGAGCCTTTGGGGCCTGGGAGTGGAATGTAGTGGTTTGAATGAGAATGTCTACCATAGGCTCAAATATCTGAATCCTGGTAGTGACTTAACAGGCTACACTTCACTAGAGGCAGTCTCTGAGGATAGTATGTAGACTAGCCTCAATTCCAGTTCACTCTCTCTGTTCATGTTTTGGGGTTTAACATGTGATCTCTCAGCTCCCTGCCATGATGGTCTCATCCTTCTGGAAGCACAAGGCAAAATAATCTCTTCCATAAATTGCCTTGTTCATAGTATGTTTATTTTACAGCAACAGAAAAGTAAGGGGCTGGAGAGATGGCTCAGTGGTTAAGAGCACCGACTGCTCTTCTAGGGGCCTGAGTTCAATTCCCAGCAACCACATGATGGCTCACAGCCATCTGTAATGGGATCTGATACCCTCTGCTGATGTGTCTGAAGAAAGCAATGGTGTGCTCATATACATAAAATAAATAAATCTTTTTTTAAAAAGTAAATAATACAGACTATAAATAAGTGAGGATTAAAACAATTTTTTTTTCTTAATCCTAAAAAGTTCACAATAAAATTGGGCACCAAAAAAGTAAAACATAGTCAATCTCTGTATTCCACTAAATATTTCAGACAGTGTCCCATCCTCCTGCATAGCAGAAGTGCGTCTCCAGCATCTGGATCTTATCAGCCATGTACTGATCCTACAACCAAAAAAAAAGGCAAGACAATAAACAACAGTTACAGCTCCCTGCCACACAACTAACTTAAAAGACCCCTGACAGATTTAAAAATACAGTCTCACTTTTTTAAACCTAAAATAATTAGGCTTCCCTGTTTTGATTATCATGTCTTTAAAGTAAAGCTATAGGTGTCAACAATGGTATGTGTTGTCCAAACTGCAAACGACTTGTTTTTACAGATTATTAAAATTTTATATGTTCCGTGTATTTTCTCAAAATGCTGACGTGTCTCAAGCTTCAGGCTTAGGGACTAACTAGTAAGCCAGTTAAGTCATTGTTAGATCCAAAGAGGCACAAAGTCAAATTCTTCTAGCTACAAGTTAGGCTATCACTGCATTATGGTTCATAAATACAATATTCACATAGACACATGAAAAAGAAAATGTTTTACTCTGTATAGATGATTAACTGACAACACTATGTACTAGATACTTATATATTTTTCCCAATTCTCAATATTACTAGCAATGCTGAGATAAACTAAAATTTATTAAATTGTTCTCTGCAAGAATATCTACTTCCTCAGGACAAAATCCTTGACAGTAAAATAAACTTTAAGGGTTAAAGTTTATGAACAGTGAAAATACAGAGTTGGTGTATAAAGTCACATGTTATACCTGAAGCCATATCATAAAATAAAAATAACAAAAATTATCTAGACATGTAAATATCTTTAATCATTAAAACACACCTATTTCCCAGCATCATTTTCTGCTTGTTTCCTGCAACACTGCCCCATGGCAGGTGGAGCTTCTGTATGGGAGAAAAAATAACTCAATTTTATACCATAATGTACTCTTCATTGATCTTTTATCAAGTGAAACGGGAAATTTGATAATTTAAGTGTCCAATTAATGCAAGACAAAAGATTAATGCCAAATAAACCTTATCAAAATTCACTCTTGTTTCAGATTGCTTTATCTGTTCTATCTGTCCCGAGAACATGCTCCCTAAAATTTAAGCCTCATATGTAAACACTTCTCAATTTTTCAACTGGGTCAGAGGGGTCGATGGAGAAAGAATCTATGCCCTCCTGAATGACAACACTTAACATTCACTTTGCATAAAACATAGATAAGTCCCACTAACAGTCACTTACTGTTTACCACTAACTAGTTAAACAATCTACTAAAATATTCTCTTTATCATTTTACCTAAAACAGGCCTTAAACCGTGTCATACTAGGCGCTCAAGAAAACACACACAGTATAACACATTCACCATACAAATGCATCCCCCAAGAAGTTCATTAAAAGAACACATCATATGCTGGGCAGTGGTGGTGCACACCTTTAATCCCAGCACTTGGGAGGCAGAGGCAGAGGGATGACGGTGCTGGAATAACGATCAATAATCAATGCCAATCAATAATCAATAAACAGTAATCAATAATTATCTATACTAATTGATAACCAATAATGATCAATAATTGATGGCACACACTTTTAATCCCAGCACTTGGGAGGCAGAGGCAGTTAGATTTCTGAGTTCGAGGCCAACCTGGTCTACAGAGTGAGTTCCAGGACAGCAGGGCTACATAGAGAATTCCTGTTTTGAAAAACAACAAAACAAAACAAAACAAAATAAAACAAAATGAAATGCATCCCCCAAGAAGTTCATTAAAAGAACACATCATAAGGGGCTGATTATTGTGATAACAAAGTTAATACATGAGGCTGAAATATAATACAGCAAGGGGGTATTACTGCAGCCCCACGCCAAGATGCGCTCTCGAGAAACTACTACATGCAAGAGGTCAGGTATAAAGAGGTTTATTGGGAGAAGGGAGAGGCGTGAGGCCTGCAGACTTGGTAGAGGCAGACAGATAAGAGCAGAGCCAGGAAGGCAGAGAAGGGAAGAGGAGGGCAGAGGACAGAAAACACTGGCATTCGTAAGGCAACACTGTGCCATACAACACCATGATTACTAAATGCTGACTTGTCTCAAGCTTCAGGCTTAGGGACTAACTAGTAAGCCAGTTAAGTCATTGTTAGATCCAAAGAGGCACAAAGTCAAATTCTTCTAGCTACAAGTTAGGCTATCACTGCATTATGGTTCATAAATACAATATTCACATAGATTTCTGTAATTTTATATCAAAGATTATTATGTGAAGCCTTACATACACTATGAAAGTCAAATTGGCTTTGGTAAGATTTATGAGAATCTTTAAAACATATTTTTTTCTCCTTTTTTAATTGTATATTGTATTTATTTACATTTCATATGCCATCCCCTTTCCCCATTTCCCTTTGCTAGATCTCCGATATCCCATCCCCCCTCCTCCTTTTTGCTTTAATACCATTTTAATTACATTTTCGGCTAGAAGCTTTTTTTAAATGCATATGGACACCATAACAAAAGACCACAGCTCTACACAATGCAGAGATCATTAAACCATTGAGAACCAAGAGCTAATGCAACCAACAGCTACATCACAGAATGTGTACCTATGTCAGGGAAAATTGCAGTAGAGAGGGAAGAAAGATTGTAAGAGCCAGAATACTGGCAAGAATGCTGTGAAACAGTCTCTCATAAATGGTTGCATAAATAAGAACAGAAAATGAAAATAACAATTCATATGCTATCATGGGATAGGATAAAATTTCAATGGAGCATATCCCCAGACAATCAACTACAAGGAATTGACGACTGATAAGAGAGAAAGAATTATCCAGATCCAAAGATGAGCCCCTTATGGTTATTCAGTACAAAATAATCACTCCTGAAACTACATACAGACAAATAACAAAGCTGGACCGACTCGGATACATGCATATATTTGAACATAAATATATGTTATTACATTAATTTTTTTCATTTTTATTAGATATTTTATTTACACTTCAGATGCCATCCCCTTTCCCCTTTCCCCATTCCCCCCCTTAGATAACCCGTATCCCATGCCCCCTTTTCCTTTTTTCATTTATACTTTTTTAAAAAAATGTTAATCATAGGCTTTATAAGTTTGGTATTGTTCAATCAGAGGTGTAACCCGCTACCCAACCTAGATATATCAACTATCTTTGACTGGTGGAGATATATAAACATCTGCCTCCCTGTCTCCCCCCTCTTTCTCACTTTCATCACCTAGCTTCTCCTCTTCTTCTTTTCCTCCTCTTCTCCTTACTCCTCCCACCTTAGCAACTCCTACATATCACCCTTCCTGTTAAAATGAAACTTTACTCTCAAAATACAATTAGAGCATAAATATGCCGACTTGTAGCAGTGAGGTATAAGATGGTCCTAATACCCAGTCCATCGTTTTGTTGACTAACCAGCACCTCTGTCATCTATCCTAACTAAAACATTTAGTTCTGAACCTGGCTTTAGGATGAATGTCAGCTGATGACCATCCACTCAAATCTTTTCTCTCAAGGTAAATAGCCAGGATTGGCTATGAGGCTATAAGTTTTCAACCCCGTCAGAAATCCAGAATGACTGAGGTAACTATAATTGTGGGAAGCACAAAGCATAGCTTCTAAAACCTAGCCAATTTATAGAGACTTCTGAACACCTGGACACTCCCTCTACTTCAAAACATTGGAGCATCTGTTCTTCCACTTTCTGGCCCAGGATCATCTGACAGACCTTAGTGCTGCAAAATTATTAAGGGCTGATTACTCTGTCTAGGCAGATATAATCAGTCGACTATTCTGCAAGTGTGTCCTTTTCGGGACAGTAATTTGTCTGTAGACGGGAAGAGGCAATTCTTGTCTAGTGGCTGTCTCACCACAACTGGAGTAACTCCAAAGATGCTCAATTTCTTCTTAGAATTCAATATAGGAAGGTGTCAGGAGCAGACAGGTCTCTAATCAAAATGAACATTAATACAGAAATGTTTGTCTCGTCAATTCTGTGGATTTCTGATGTTTTGAAAACCAACTGCCGGGTGTGGTGGTGCACGCCTTTAATCCCAGCACTTGGAAGGCAGAGACAGGCAGATTTCTGAGTTCGAGGCCAGCCTGGTCTACAGAGTGAGTTCCAGGACAGCCAGGGCTATACAGAGAAACCCTGTCTCAAAAAAAAAAAAAAAAAAGAAAAAGAAAAGAAAACAACTATCCATGTAAGGTAATCTGAACTGTTGTCTGTTAACTCCACTCCGTTATCTCTAAATAAGACATAGGAAACACCCTAACAAGAAACTCCAAGCCATGAATTTGCTATAGTCCCTTAACTCACAGGCTGTCCATCTCAAGTCAGTTAAAAAAAAAGTTAAAGAAGGACTGGGTCTAAGCCTTGTATTCCTACATGTGTTATACTGGTACAATGGCTATGAGAGCAACAATATTCATCTCACTTTTCTATCAATAAGAAGCTTGTACCAATGAAAACCTTAAAATTTGTAATCAAAGTAAATTGGTGCCTTTTAAGAATTTATATCTTCATCTTGGTAATAATTGTACAGATTTCTACTAATAGGTTATGGCTATGCAATAAGTCCTAGCTAATCCTCTCTATTCCCACAAAACCACTACTTTTCCCTAGAAAGACAGCCCAACATTTATCACCTTAGTCCCCAAGCCCAGGGAATAGGGGCGCTGACTCTTCATTAGCTTCTTCAAGCTGATTATGGGCATTGAGATATTAGGAGCGGGGGGAAGGGCAAATTGGCAAGCCTCTGATGCTGGGTCTTCACTGCCTCCTGATGGAATTCCTGGACCTCAGAGGTTTGAGCAGGTCTGCCCAGCTTTCTTGTTGAGTAGATACACCAAGGCTGATCATTCTGCAATATACAATTCTCAAAACAAATTTTAGTATCAAGATAGTTTTTTTTTTTAAAGAGGACTGACATTTTATTAAGGATGTTGGTTCTAACCAATTTTCTTATTTTTCCCTCTTTTATTGGATATAATATTTACATTTAAAATTTTTATCCCCTTACTGCATTCCCCCCACCACCCAGGAACCCCCCTCCTCCTGCTTCTATGAGGGTGTTTACCTACCTGCCCCCCAATCCCCTCCCACCCTCAGATTCTCCCCCCCCCCACTCAGTGCTCAGCCTTCAAGGTACCAATGACCTAGTCTCCCACCTATGCCCAACAAGGCCATCCTCCCCTACATATACAGCTGGAGTCATGTGTCTCTCCATATGTGCTCCTAGGCTGGTGGTTTAGACCCTGGGGAGCTCTGGTTGATTCATATTGTTGCTCTCCTCATGGGGCCACCAACCCTTTAGGCTCCTTCAGTTTACTCTCTAACTTCTTCATTGGGAACCTTTGATCAGATTAATGGTTAGCTGCGAGTATCTGCCTCTGGGTATGTCAGATTCTGGGGACCTCTAAGGAGACAGTCTTATCAGGCTGCTATCAGCTTTCCCTTCCTGACATCCATATCAGCGTCTAGTTTTGGTGAGTGCACATGGAATGAATACCCAGGTTGAATGGTCTCCATGTAACCTCTCCTTCAGATTCTGTCCCACACTTTGTCTCCATATTTGCTCCCTTGAGTATTTAGTTAATCCTTCTAAGAAAGACCTAGGCATCCTCACTTGTTCTTTCTTCTTCATGAGCTTTATGTCGTCTGGTAGTTGAATCTTTGTTGTTTCAAACTTTTGGGCTAATCTCCGCTTATCAGTGAGTAAATACCATGTGTGTACTTTTGTGATTGGGTTACCTCACTCAGGATGATATTTTCTACTTCCATCCATTTACCTCTGCCTGGTCTTTAAAACATATTTTATCAACATACATGACTCTTAGTTTTTGAAATCAACTTTGATTTGGTTTCTCTTTCTGACATTTGTATTAATGACATATTATATACATGAAAGATGGCTAAAGACACACAGACGTTGTCAGCTAAGTCACTGGAGTAAGAAAGACAATGTATATGTTTTAGGGGCATATGTAAAAGACCCTGAGAATAAATTACTAATCCTGCAGACAGAAGAGTTTTGCTTTTAAACTTGCTCTAGGCATTCGCAAGGGTGTTTAGTGGTGTCTTCGTTATCAAGCCCAGAATTTCCATGCTTCTCTTAAATTCTCCTTACCTAGCTTATATGCCAGTCCTAAAGACTTCTTCCCTGGCTGGGTGGTGGTGGCACACGCCTTTAATCCCAGAACTTGGGTGGCAGATGCAGGCGGATGACTGTGATGGAATATCAATCAATAATCGATGCCAGTCAATAATCAATAAATGGTAATAAATAATTATCAATACTAATTGATAACCAATAATGATCAATAATTGATGGCACATGTTTTTAATGCCTTCACTCGGAAGTCAGAGGAAGGCAGATTTCTGAGTTCAAGGCCAGCCTGGTCTACAGAGTGAGTTCCAGGACAGCCAAGGATACACAGAGAAACCTTGTCTTGAAAAACCAAAAAAAAAAAAAAAAAAAGACTTCATTCCTTAAGAGTCAAAGAGATTCCTATTACAAAATTACTGGTTCAAACTCTGAATCTATACACCTCCTTTTCCAAGGAAATGACTTGAGAATTCTGCTAATGTGTATGTCACAGCCTTTAAATATAACTATATGCAGTCACGTGAATGAGAATGTCCCCCAGACTCAGATATTTGGACACTTGTCAGCTGGTGGTGCTGTTTGGAAGGGATTAACAGGTATGGCCTTGCTGGAGGAAGTAAGTCCCAGGAGGTGAGCTTTGAGAGGTTGAAGACTGTTGTCATATCCAGTCTGCTCCCTCTGCTTCCTGCTTTGTGGCTGAAGATGTGAGCTCCCAGCATTCTGCTCCAGCTGCCATGCCTGCTGCTTGCTGCACTGCTTCCCATCATGATGTCTATTAAACTGTAAACAAAGTTACTCGCTCATGGGAAAAGGAACGAGAAGGTGGCTTCCTTACTTGGCAGAACACCAGGATTCTCTGCTTGAGAACATAAGCTTCCTCGGTCTCAGTCAGCTGACAATGACAAAGACTCTAGGTTGCATAGAAGCCAGCAAGCTGGGAGAAGTCTCCTCATGCCATTTCTCTACAAATAGTCAGATATAAAGCCAGGTAGTACACCTATAATTTCAGTGTCTGGGAGGTTGAATGAGAATCAGGAGTTCAGAGCCAGACCCATTTACATAATGATCTCAAGACCAGACTACAGGAACACAGTCTCATTTATAAATAATATATAAATAGAAATTTTTAAAAAAGTAATTCAGCTGGGTGGGGGTGGCACTCATCTTTAATCCCAGCACTAGGGAGGCAGAGGTAGGGGGATGATGGTGATGGAATGATGATCAATAATCGATGCCAATCAATAATCAGTAAATGGTAATCAATAAATATCAATACTAATTGATAACCAATAATGATCAATAATTGATGGTGCACAACTTTAATCCCAGCACTCGGGAGGCAGAGGTAGGTGAATTTCTGAGTTCGAGGCCAGCCTGGTCTACACAGTGAGTTCCAGGGCAGCCAGGGCTACACAGAATAACCCTGTCTCAGAAAAACCAAAATAAATAAATAAATAAATAAATAAATAAATAAATGAATAAAATAGTAATTCATTTGGTAACTCATTTAAAAGCACCTTATGCTCACCACGGTTTCTGCTGTGAAAAGGCAGTGAGAAAATTCTTACTGATGGTGTAGTGAGGAGGGTAGACAGGTCTGACACTGAGATAGATGCTAAGACTATGGATATGGATCAGGGGTGCAGCACTTGCCTACCATTCAAGAGGCGGTGGGCTTGGTGTCAATACTGAAAAAAAAAAAAACCCACAAAACCAAGCAAACCCATAGGAAACTAAAACTGAATTTTCTATACAAAAATTGTCCCAAGGCAAAGATGCCTCCCAAGTAGTGGAAATTAGTTAAGAATAAGAGGAGAACAAAATTTACAAAGATCTGCCACTTCTCCCCAAATGGGATTCTTTCCCCTCTGAGAATAGATAGTCTGTCAGCTCCAGAGGAGGGGCTGAAAAGTGGGCAATGTTTTTAACGAACACCAACTAAATTAATGAGAACTGGAGTCTAAGAATCTTCCAAATATACTAATCTCTGTATTAGCGTGTTAGTATCTTAGAAATAAGAACAAATCAGAAGTAAACAAATCAAGTTTCCCAGAAATTAAACCCCACCTCTGTTAGAAGTCCACAAGCAGCTTAGAACACACAATAACAAACCAATCAATTCCAAGGGGTGGCGTTATTCAGGTCAAAGATGGGGGAAGAGAAATAGAAAAAGAAGATGGAAGAAGAGAGTGTGGTCAGGGGGTTCTGCCTGTTTTATATGGGCGGTGACAGAGCTTCTCCCAGGTAAAGGTGAGGTAGCCAGGTGGATTCTGGGAATGTATGGCAGTTGCCTTAGCAACAATGTGGAGGTTGCCTAGATGTGATGTCACTGGGTTCTGGAGCCAAATACCCACAACCTCACATTAGTTTATCTGTGAAGTGGACTGAAGTAACCCTGGCGAGAAGCAACTGGCTAGAACAACTGTATTCCACTATGTCAGCACTTTTGTTCACTCTACAGTCAATTTACAAATACAACTGGGACACAAAGAAATAAACTATACAAATGAGAGCCACCTAAGAACAAAATTAGTGGGTAGAGAACTTTAGCCTTTTCGATAACCATGCTATGTTCAAGGAGATAAAACAAAGAATAAAAGTTAACTTATAAGTCTTTAACCTTAAAACAAATTACAAATCTGTTTTAAGTTCCCGCCAACAGAGGCTAGCTAGCTATGCAGCCAAAGCCTATCTCAAACACACCAATCACCAAAAAAAGTAAGTGTAACTGCCCCTGAGATATGCGTAATCAATCCAATATCATATCCAGATGTAAAATGCTACCTTACCTTCACTTAGAGTCACAAGAAAAATTTGTTAGCTAAAACAAATATACAATGAGTTAATTGGTGTGCACATAACTCATGATGTGACACAAATGCAGAGAAAGCAACCTGTGGCAACTCGAGGATAAGGTGAGATAAGATTCGTTTGCACCCAGTACTATCTCTCTTCTCCTTTTCCCTTATCTTTTTTTTTAATATTATTTTTTATTTTTATTCTTTAAAGTTCATTTTTTTTAAAGATTTATTTATTTATTTTATGTATATGAGTACACTATAGCTGTCTTCAGACACACCAGAAGAGGGCATCAGATCCCATTGCACATGGTTATGAGCCACCATGTGGTTGCCGGGAATTGAACTCAGGACCTCTGGAAGAGCAGTCAATGCTCTTAACCTCTGAGCCATCTCTCCAGCTCCTTTTCCCTTATCTTAACCACCAGTTTTCTATTTACTTACTTACAACTGAGGACATTAAGTATAGTGGAATCCAGGGACATCTGTAATCAGTTCAATACCTGGAACCTACACAGAAACCAGACTCCTACCAGATGCCCCTGACCTCCCATTGTTGAGGTTTAGTCTGTCACTACGTATTGTAGTGCTAACTGCAGGCCCCCAAGGCCTGACTGTCCCAGAGTCAAGAGAGTCCACACATAGACCCAAGTGATGCTATGTGATGTTGCCCCCAAATTTTTTCCGACTGCTGAATAGAGATGCCAACAGTCAATACATGATACCTGGACAGAAGAGACAGAAGCAGGTTTTACCATTCCAGGACTTCCCTGGCATCAGAGAAGAACCTGGAGGGGAAAAGAAGATAAAGGGAGGAAGCTGCCATAGTTAGGTGAGTCATAAAATAATGACCATGTGGGTTGGCTAATTGGAGTTAAAAGCAGCCCAGACAAAACATGGCAAATTATATAGTGGGATTATTGGCTGGGATAGAGACATAACAGCTAGAGGATCAATAGCTGCTCTTATGCTAATTAAGGCTTATTGTAAATATAAACATTGTGTTTTTTATCTGAGAACTAAATGGCCAAAGGCAGGGTAGAACCCCTGAGTTGGGATTAAATAATTTCTACAACATCCACATATACAACTCCTGCACACTCACACACATAAAAATAATAAATGTAATTTTTAAGATTTATTTATTATATTTACATGAGTATACTATAGGTATTTTTAGACACACCAGAAAAGGACATCAGATTCTATTACAGATGATTGTGAGCCACCATGTGGTTACTGGGAATTGAACTCAGGACCTCTGGAAGAGCAGTCAGTGCTCTTAACTGCTGAGCCATCTCTCCAGCCCAATAAATATAATTTTTAAAAAGGGTTAAAGCACTTGTCATTAAGCATGAGGACCCAAGTTCTATCACCAGAACCCATGTCGAATGACAACCTCCCCACTCATTGTCCTCTGACCTCCATATATGCACACGAACACATATAGACATACATACACAGAATAAAATAAGGTCATTTTAACTTACTTACTTTATTTATTTATTAAAGGTTTTTCCCATCATCTCTTCTTGACCCAGACTCACTTCTGTCTTTGGTTGACATAGCTCATTCCCCACATCTACCTCTCCTTCCCTCAGGCCTATCATGCTCGCATGTGTTTCTCCTCCCTTAATGTCCACTTTTAAATCTATATTAAACATTTTATAATCTACAGTTCTGGGGACTAGACAGATTGTTTCCAGGTTAAAATAACTTGCTACTCATGTGGCCTGGAGTCCAAATCAAAGCATCATTCAAACACCCATGACTACAGCTTTCATGAATCAGACAACATCATCTTAGGCAGAAATAATGAAAAACTGCCAGTAATTTGGAGGAACATACACTTACAAATATATGCAAAACTTTATCCTTTTAAAATGTAGCTCACAAGAGTTAGGACCTGGGTCATGAATCAAAGAGAAGTAAGTAAATATCCTGGTTCCTTTGTACCATGTGACCGAACCAAGTACTATTATCTCTACAAACCTGTTTCTGAGTGTGCCGAATTTATATGGTGCTTTTGAATATTAAATGGGAAACCACTTAGCAAAGAGTTCTGGAACAGAGCCCATACATAGTAATTTACCAATTATTATTAAATTTTGGAACAAATGTTAAAAAGACAGCGGTGTTTCACTTTCATTTTTAAGTGTCAAGCACATGCTTAGAATCCTGACTTAAAGTTGAGGCCAAAATATAAAAAGAATTATAAAAAGCCATTTGCCAAAAATAAATGCAAAGTAAAATATCTAGTATTACAGAAATATAATAAACATAGGCAGAACCATAAGTTTGTAAGAATAATTTGATGCATAATCTCAAAGTTTTTATTATTAAATATTTTTAGTTTAGGTTTCATAAACGATAAAAAAAGAACCCAACACATTAAAAAAAAAAACAAAAAAAAAGGAGAGCAAGCCAGCCGGGCGGTGGTGGTGCATGCCTTTAATCCCAGCACTTGGGAGGCAGAGGCAGGTGGATATTTGAGTTTGAGGCCAGCCTTGTCTACAGAGTGAGTTCCAGGACAGCCAGGGATATGAAGAGAAACCCTGTCTAGAAAAAAAAAAAAAAAGAAAAAAAGAAAAGAAAAGAAAAGAAAAAAAGGGAGAGCAAAGTTAAGTATGTAGAATATACTAGGTTGCTTTACACTCTAACTTGAGACCCAAAATAAAACATGGAGGAAAAACTCCTTGTACAAACTGGTAGAAAACATCACACTAAAGATGGTAAAACACCTCTCCTTCCTGAACACTTCAAAACACAGACTTCCCTGAGATCTTCGAGGTTTTTCTGTCTGGAAACATGAAAGCCCAGTAACTTTGTCCATCACCACAATTGTATTTCCAGTAGAACGTCAAAGCAAAACCTAGGAAAGCCACTCTGGTGGCTTTCTCACTCTCAGCACTTTTTATTTTATTCTAGACATACAGAGAAACTATTTAGAAAGTCAAATAAACTTTGGTAGGCAACAAACTTTCACTTAAAAACAATATAAAGACAAATTCTATTTTATCTTATGACAATAAAAAATATTGTCAGAAGACAGGTAATGGTAACATACTTTTTATCCCAGCACTGTGGATGCAGAGGTAGGTATGCAGATCACTTGACTTTGAAACCTGCCTGATCTATAGGCTACTCAGGAAGAGGCAGGGTTTCACAGAAAAACCCTGCACCAAAAAGGAAACAACATTTTTGAAAGTGTGGGTTGTCTGCTTGTTTGATTTTAAGGGTTAGTGAGGTGCTCAATAAGTGAAGTGCTGCTCTGCCAGCAGGAGGGCCTCAGTTCAGACTCTTATCCACTTGAAATCTGCTGTACTGCTGCCTGTTTCTATCCAACTCCAACACGTTGTTTAACAAGACACAGATCCTAGGAGTCAGCCAGTCCAGCCAAAATGGCAGGGCCAGGTTCAGTGCTTAACTCTAATATTAATGTAGAGAGCAGTGGAAGACATTGGGCATAGTCCTAGGGCCTCTACACACAGCATAGAAAACTCAGACCTATGTTCTTTAGCATGTATTAACTCAATTCCTCACTATAATGCTATGAAGCAGGTAATACTATAGTCATCATATACAGCTGAAAAAATGAAGCACTAGACGTCATTAACCAGTCCAGGATCATTCAGTCAGTAAATGGGAGCCGGCTGGATCTGGGCTGAAGACATCACATGTTCAAATCAACTACAGGATCCATTTAGTTAGAAATTTTTACCAAGAGCCTATTAGGTACCAGGCACAGTTCTAAGTACTAGGGATAAAATTATAAATAATCTAATGGATCTCTACCCTGTAGTTAGGGAGAGGAGAGCCACAAAGTCTAATGGGAATAAATAACAAGTGAAAAGTGCATCTAATAATAAATACAAATGAGAAAAATATTTAATTTAATACCAAACAAAAGAGTCAAAAAACAAAAAGAGAGAGACTTGCTTCTATTTTAGGAATCAGGAGTTCTCTCAAGTAAAGAACAGCAATAGAAGACAAAACAACTACCACCAGCCAGAAGAGGTGTCCAGTGTATCTGCCTGGGTAGCATCCTGAAGCCCAATAGTGAGAGTCACGGGGTCAGGCTGAGGGTAAGTTGGCAGCTGCCCTGATGGCAGGGAGAAGGAGCTTAAATTCAATCCTGTACTTAACTCAGAGCTTTTCGAAGATTTTGAGCACAAAAAGTTCAATCCAAGTTATTTTTCAAAAGAACTTGGAAAAGATCATTCTTATTATGTGAGGCACGGCAAGCAAAGTAAGGACACCAAATGACAGCACTAATCCCACACTTTAAGGAAGATGACACTAGAACTTAAGACTTGCTTTTGTATAAGGTTTACAAGGAGGTGAGATATTAAAAGAACGTACAACCTGTCTCTCAATAATCACTTTTCTCATACTCTCAAATTCTGTTCAAAGAAAATTACATTTCTAAATATCTATGAATACCCACATTGTTTCAGTTGGCATTGTTGTTAATAGAAAAGAAGGAAAAAGTATTTTTGGTTGTTTTTTTCCCCAATATTCTGTTTAACTTACCCTGTGACTTATTTTGGTTTTTATTTATGGAAACTATGCAAGGCAGAGAGAGAAACCTTAACTGGAGGTGAGCGGTGAGAGGAAGCTGGAGAACCACAGCACAGGCCCCTGGCGCCCCTGCCCTGATCTGCAAAAGCTGGGGGAGCAGATGCTCCCATGCACAGGGAATGAATGGCCTGGGTCGCACCAGCCCTGGAGGAAAGAGTTACTTGCGACACTGGACACTGTCTCGGGGACTCAGAGGCAGGCCCCCGTGGGCGCACTGGTCGGCGAACCACGCAGTGCAGGCAGCAGAGCTGGGGTGGCCGTACCGTACCGCGGTGGAGAGGGAACCGGGGCTCTCGGTTACACAGTTTGGCAGCATGAGGTGCAAGGGGAGCGCGGACCGAGGCCTCCAGGCTCCCCTCCATTCCCAGCCCCGCCAGCCCCGCTGGGGTCGCTCACCTTCCACGTTGCCTCAACACACCATACCTGGGCCTCTGAGTAGCTACCTCCACTCAGTGCCCTCATCGCAACCAGGAGGACGCCGGAGAAGGTAACCAGTCAGCAGGGCTCCGAGCAGCACCATCTGCACCACACTGCAGCCGTCCCTTTTATAAACATTTTATAAACAAAAAAAATCACAGTCTATTGTGAGAATATTTATTCAGGGGTGGGGAAATAAGCAATTCATATCCCCTTTTTCCACATTCTCAGTGACACCACATTTTAAAATTATCATAGTTCACCCTAAGATAACAATGAGATAATTGGTTTTCCTTAAAAATAATTGTGAATGTGTTGCGAGCCAACTTTAGCAGAAAGCGGCTAGATCAACTTTGCAGCCATCTGGAACCATATACCCTGACGAAAGATTTGGTTTTCAATAGCCTACAACAGCTGAAGCACACTCTGATATCCCACATATTTTCTGTTGCTGTTTACTGCCCCCAGCTGCAAGGTGCACGTGGTGGCCACGCCTGCAAGGCATGCAGTTCACGTGCTGTCCACGTGCTATCTACGCCATACAAGCTTATAAGGTGCACGTGCTATCCACGCCTGCAAGGCATTGCGGTGCACGTGCTGTCCACTCGATAGACGCCTGTAAGGCTTACGTCATATCAACACCTGCAAGGCACATGGTATCCACGTGCCTAAAAGGCACGTGGCAAAAGCCTATAAATAGCTCAGAATTCCCTTCAATAAACGATACTTGATCAGAATCTCTGTCTTGTCTCCATTCTTCGAGTCTCTTCCCCTTTATCCCCACTCTCTCGCTAGACCCTGACCCTCGGACCGGAAGGGCAGTACGGGCCGGGACAGTTTGGCACCCGAACATGGGACTAGTGCAGACCCGACAGTTTTGCATCCAACGTCGGGTTCCAGTAAGTGAGACAGTTTGGCGCACAACGAGAGGCAGCAGGAACGAGAGACCCAGTGAGGGACGTTACTGGAAGAAGGTGATCACGAATCTGCCGCGTTGAGAAAGGTAAGGAAAACGGGACAAGAAATTAGTCAACCTGAATCCAAAATTAGTCAGCTTGAATTCAACTCTCTATTTCGGTTTTGTTTGCTGCTCACAGGTGTTAATTTTCTGCTTTTGTTCTTGAATGCTGTCTTTTTTGTTCAAAATAAAAAGAAGCATAAGTTAGAATCCAAAATACAGCCAAAGGTTGATGACAATTTGTCAGAGCCAGATTGTGCTGACCGAGAGGAAGAGGAAGTCAAATTTTATGACGCTGAAATGCCCTTTCCCTATGTACCTCTACCTCCAAGTGCTCCCCCAATGGAGACAATGGTTGTAGATCCTAAAAAGGAGTTACAGGACAAAATTACTACCCTTCAACAACTGATAGAGTTAGAAAAAGAGTATCAGGGCTTAAGTAACCAGTTACAGAAATTAAGGACAGGGAAGAGGTCTCTCAAGAGACTAACTGCAAAAATCCCCCGGATTTTCACGTTCCTCAACCTGGTGTCCAAAGGCAGTCCCTATCCTCTAGCTTTAGTTCAGCTACAGATCAGCCAGAGGAGGGAGACGCTAAGGCTTTCCCTGTATCAGAGACCAGAGATGCTCAAGGGGTTGCTTGGAGACATCACACAGGGTTTAATTTTCAAATTATTAAAGAATTAAAAAATGCAGTATCTCAATATGGTGCCACTGCTCCCTTTACTCTTGCGATTTTAGAATCAGCTGCAGAGGAGTGGCTGACTCCTAGTGATTGGAGTATGTTAGTGAGAGCAGTTCTTAGTGGTGGTGACTATATTATTTGGAAATCAGAGTATCATGAGAATTGTAAAGAGACAGCTAGGAGAAACATTCAGGCAGGCAATGGTTGGTCCTTTGATGCCTTAGTAGGAGAAGGGCAATTTGCTTCTAGTGATAACCAGATGCAATATGACCCAGGTTTATATGCTCAAATTCAAAATGCAGCCATGAAGGCTTGGCATAAACTCCCGGTAAAGCGAGACCCTGGTGCATCTTTAACAGCAGTCAGGCAAGGGCCTGATGAACGATTTTCTGACTTTGTTCATCGATTAATGACAACAGCAGGGAGGATTTTTGGTAATGCAGAGGCAGGTGTAGACTATGGGAAACAACTTGCATATGAAAATGCCAATTTTGCCTGCCAAGAGGCCATTAGACCCTCCAGGAAAAAGACAGATCTTACAGGGTATATCAGACTCTGTTCAGACATAGGTCCCTCTTACCAACAGGGCTTAGCTATGGCAGCTGCTATGCAAGGACAATCTGTAAGAGATTTTTTGTCAAATAAAGACAGAAAGGCATGTTTTAAATGTGGCAAGCCTGGACACTTTGCAAGAGATTGCAAAGTAGAAAATGAGTTAAGCCAGAGACAGCCCAGAAAACAGCCTGGGCTCTGCCCACGTTGCAAACGTGGAAGGCATTGGGCTAGTCATTGTATGTCTAAAAGAGATGCACAAGGTAACACCCTTTCCTATGATCAGGGAAACGGGAACAGGGGCCAGCTCCAGGCCCGAACCGACACAAGCCAAAACAAGCTTATGGAGCAGTCAGTGTCCTACCAGCAAATACCAATCCCTTTCTGAACTTAGTCGAGCAACACCAGGAAGTGCAGGACTGGACCTCAGTTCTGCCACCCACACAGTATTAACCCCGGACATGGGACCTCAGGCTTTACCCACTGGAGTGTTTGGACCGCTCTATCCAAATGTGTTTGGCCTGATAGTGGGAAGAAGTGGTACTACTATGCAGGGGTTACAAATTTTTCCTGGAGTTATAGATAATGATTATCAGGGTGAGATTAAGGTAATGGTGCAGGCAATTCAGAACATAGTCACCATTCCTACAGGAAAGAGAATAGCTCAACTATTGTTACTTCCATTGTACCCTACTAATCACAAATATAAGAATCCTCAAAGAGGGGATCAAGGTTTTGGTTCCTCTGATGCATACTGGGTACAACCTATAGTTAAACAAAAACCTATGATGACAATCTGGCTAGATGGAAAGGCATTCCAAGGCTTGGTTGACACAGGAGCTGATGTGACTATCCTAAAACAAAGTGATTGGCCTGCTACCTGGCCTCTTACCCCAACCTTAACCAATTTAAGGGGTATTGGCCAAAGTCAAAACCCACTACAAAGCTCTAAGGTGCTGACGTGGAAAGATAAAGAAGGAAATACAGGAAATATACAACCCTATGTCATCTCAGGCCTTCCAATTAATCTCTGGGGCAGAGATCTGTTATCCCAGTTGGGATTGATTATGTGCAGCCCTAATGAAGTAATCACAGCTCAAATGATAAACTCTGGATTTTCCCCAGGGAAAGGATTAGGAAAAAGTGAAGATGGGATCACTCATCCTATTGAGGTTTATGGTAACACTAGAAGAAAAGGCTTGGGGTATTTTTGATGGGGGCTACTGATTCAGCTGCACCCCTAGGACGTTGTGCGGATCCCATCACCTGGAAAGGGGACTTGCCCATCTGGGTGGATCAGTGGTCCCTAACCACCGAAAAATTACAAGCTGCCCAGTTGCTAGTGCAGGAGCAATTACAGGCAGGGCATTTAGAAGAGAGTAACTCTCCCTGGAACACCCCAATATTTGTCATTAGGAAAAAGTCAGGAAAGTGGAGATTGTTGCAAGACTTGAGGGCTGTTAACGCAACCATGATTAAAATGGGAACCTTACAACCTGGGCTGCCCACACCGGTGGCCATACCTTTAGGTTATTATAAAATAGTTATAGATTTAAAAGACTGTTTTTTTACTATTCCCTTGCATCCTAATGATAGAAAATGTTTTGCTTTCAGTATTCCCTCTATAAACTTTAGAGAACCTATGAAAAGATATCAATGGAGGGTATTGCCTTAGGGTATGGCTAACAGTCCTACCTTGTGCCAAAAGTTTCTAGCTTCTGCCATAGAGGGTGTTAGAACTATGTGGAAGCAAATTTACATGATTCATTTCATGGATGATATTTTGATAGCTGGAAAAGATGGAAAACAGGTACTCCAGTGCTTTGATGATCTTAGAACAGCTTTACAGACTGCAGGGTTACAAATAGCACCAGAAAAGGTGCAATTACAAGATCCATATACTTATTTAGGATTTCAGATTAATGGTCCAAGTATTATTAATAGTAAAGCCACACTGAGGACTGATTCCCTTAAGACACTTAATGATTTTCAAAAACTACTGGGAGACATTAATTGGCTAAGACCATATTTGAAACTTACAACAGGAGAATTGAAGCCTCTGTTTGATATTCTCAAGGGAGATCCTGACCCTAAATCTGGCAGGGCTCTAACAGAGGAGGGTAGAAAAGCCTTACAGAAGGTAGAGAATGCTATTTCATCCCAATTTGTAACTCATATTAATTATTCTAAGCCTTTATATTTTCTTATTTTTAACACTAAACTGACTCCTACTACAGTTTTTTGGCAAACTGCACCCATATTATGGGTTCATCTTCCCTCATCCCCCAAGAAGGTTCTTAATCCATACTATGCAGCTGTAGCAGCTATGATTATGTTAAGCAGAGATAACAGTCAAAAATATTTTGGAAAAGATCCTGATGTCATAGTACAACCTTATACAAGGCATCAGGTTGATTGGCTTATGCAGAATTCTGAAGTCTGGCCTATTGCATGTGCCTCATTTGCTGGTCAGATAGATAATCATTATCCACCAGATAAATTGGTTCAGTTTTGTAATCATCATGAATTTGTTTTTCCATCTCGTACTGCACATGAACCTATCAAGGAAGCATTGCTAGTTTTCACTGATGGTTCCTCATCAGGAACAGCTGCTTATGCCTTTAAGGATCAAGTAATCTCTTTTGCTACATCATCTGTGTCAGCTCAATTGGTTGAATTACATGCTGTTATTGCGGTGTTTCAAGCATTTCCAAATCAAACTATTAATATTTATACAGATAGCTCATATATAGCTCAGTCTATCCCTCTGCTAGAAACTGCTGCACAAATAAAGCATTCCTCAGAAGCAGCGGATTTGTTTTTACAGTGCCAACAATTAATTTTGAGGAGAAAGTGTAAATTCTTTATAGGACACCTGAGAGCCCACACTGGGCTACCAGGTCCTCTCTCTGAAGGAAATACCAAGGCAGACCTAGCTACTCGGATAGCTGCAGTGACTTTATCAGATCAAAAATCTAATTTGGATCAGGCCATAAAGGCTCATGAGTTACATCACCTTAATTCTAAAACCTAAAGAGTTATGTTTAAAATGACCAGAAAACAAGCTAGACAAATTGTCAAACAATGTCAATCATGTGTTAAACTTTTACCAGTTCCTCATTTGGGTGTAAATCCAAAGGGACTGATACCAAACAGTATCTGGCAAATGGATGTTACTCATTATACTGAATTTGGAAAACAGAAATATATACATGTATGTGTAGACACATACAGTGGTTTCATTTATGCAACATTACAAACTGGAGAAGCAAGCAAGCATGTGATCGCTCATATGCTTGCTACAATCGCTCGATTGGGTGTGCCTAAACAGATAAAAACTGACAATGGCCCAGGGTATACAAGCTCCAGTTTCCATCAATTTTGTGAGAAATTGGGAATACTACATAAAACGGGTATTCCATATAATCCACAGGGCCAAGGTATGGTAGAAAGGGCACATCAAACCATTAAATGTCAATTTGAAAAAATTAAAAAAGGGGAATGGTATCCTACCAAGGGATCCCCCAGAAATATCCTTCATCATGCACTTTTTATTTTAAATTTTTTAACTTTGGATTCTGAAGGAAAATCTGCTGCAGATAGATTCTGGCATCCTGATACCAAAAAGAATTTTGCAACAGTCCTCTGGAAAGACCCATTAACTGGAACCTGGAATGGGCCAGATCCAGTGCTTATCTGGGGAAGAGTTTCTGTTTGCATATATTCCCAAACTGCAGATGCTGCACGTTGGCTGCCAGAGAGACTGATTAAACAAATAGACAACAATAACAAATCCAGGGAGGAGAAACCCCCTGAGAAGCGTATTTTTTCTTTGCAGGAAATGTGAAGGAAACATGAAGATGCTTCACAATTGCCTTCAACCTGGAACAGATCAACGAGTAAACCTGACTTGGGAAGTTCTCAGTGCTGAAGGAGACATCACCACCCGAGTCTTCAGGGTGGCTCTATTGGACTCTTGATTCCCTGACTTATAATTTAGTGGGGTATATTGTTTAAACCCACTACCGCAGTTATTATAGTTGTTTTGGGGTTTGGGATTGATTGAGCGGGGACAGGGATTTCCTTACTTGTTTTGTTAAGATCAAAGCTATGATCAATTCTGTATTTTTGTGAGATACCCTTAAAAAAGAGTGTTGCTTTTATACTGAATATGTAGGCATTGCTAAGTCTCTTGTCTCTTGGGTTGATACAGTTCAACAAACTGATGGCTTTTGTACGGCAACAGATAGATGCTATTCAAATGAAACCCATATAGGTCCAATATTACAGGCTGGAAATAGGGGACTCTGAAACCTCTGTCATCAAGACAGCCGAGGATTAACCCCTAACTTACGAGCTAAGCCGGATAGTCAGTGACGGGTAAGAGAGCATACCGAGACCCTTGCCCCTAAAAGAAGGGAGGCCTCACCATCCTAAGACAGGAGCTCAACCAATGGCTGTTGAGTATCCAAGGACAGGAAAGGGAGGCTGGGGTACTTTGTTCCAACCTAGGACAGGCACGGTTTCCATAAGTTTTCCCAGCCTTCCCTTTTGAAAAAAAAAAAAAATTTAAAAAGGGGGACCTGTTGGGAGCCGACTTTAGCAGAAAGCGGTTACATCAACTTTGCAGCCATCTGGAACCATATACCCTGATGAAAGATTTGGTTTTCAATAGCCTACAACAGCTAAAGCACACTCTGATATCCCACATATTTTGTTTTGCTGTTTACTGCCCCCAGCTGCAAGGTGCACGTGGTGGCCACGCCTGCAAGGCATGCAGTTCAGGTGCTGTCCACGTGCTATCTACGCCATACATGCTTATAAGGCGCATGTGCTATCCATGCCTGCAAGGCATTGCGGTGCACGTGCTGTCCATGCTATAGACACCTGTAAGGCTTACGTCATATCAACACCTGCAAGGCACATGGTATCCACGTGCCTACAAGGCACGTGGCAAAAGTGTATAAATACCTCAGAATTCCCCTCAGTAAACGAGACTTGATCAGAATCTCTGTCTTGTCTCCATTCTTCGAGTCTCTTCCCCTTTATCCCCACTCTCTCTCTCTCTGGCTAGACCCTGACCCTCGGACCGGAACAGCAGCTTGGGCCAAGACACAGTAGCTGCCAAGCATGGAGCGGAGCAGGCCGAAACATTTTGGCCCACAAAGCCAGGCAGTACGGGCCAGGACAGCAATGTGTTTCTTATGAGAATGTAGACATTCTGCAATCAGTCACATTAAAAATACTTTATTCAGTATATCTGGAGACAAATTTGTATTACCTCAATAGTTATTCCCCTGCCAAGTTGTACAAATACTGGCCAGCTATGTCACGCCTTTTTTTGAATAGAGGTTTAGTAATATTTTAAAAGCCCTGCTGTGATTATTTTAATTCAACAAACCTGAAGATATGAAAATGGTTGTGGTTTAATTTAGAAGATAAGATAAGCCCTGTGCTGGATCTTCCTATATTTGTATATTTATCTGTTTTTGAAATAAAAACTAGCCGGGCAGTGGTGGCACATACCTTTAATCCCAGCAGGCAGAGGCAGGCAGATTTCTGAGTTCCAGGCCAGCCTGGTGTACAGAGTGAGTTCCAGGACAGCCAGGGCCACACAGAGAAACCTTGTCTCAAAAAAACAAAAACAAAAAACCCTAAATATTTAAATAAAATATCCAGTAAAGAAAAAAAGATATTTACTGGATATAAATATCTTTTAAATTATTAACATGTTTATGCCTGCATAAAATTTTAAATATGGCTGGGCAATGGTGGCACCCACCTTTAATCCTAGCACTTGGGAGTCAGAGGCAACCAGATTTCTGAGTTTGAGGCCAGCTTGGTCTACAGAGTGAGTTCCAGGAACGCCAGTGCTACACAGAGAAACCCTGTCTCGAAAAACAAACAAAAAATAATTATGCATATATCATAATTAAAAACAGATATGGCTGGGCAGTGGTGGCACACACCTTTAATCCCAGCACTTGGGAGGCAAAGACAGGCGGATTTCTGAGTTTGAGGCCAGCCTGGTCTACAGAGTGAGTTTCAGAACAGCCAGGACTACACAGAGAAACCCTGTCTCGAAAAACAAAAAAACAAAAAAACAAAAAAACAAAAACAAAACAAAACAAAAAAAACAAAAAAACCCCATAGATATGCTATTATTTTATGAATGAAGACAATGAGTAATATTAATAACATCTTCTGGTCTAGGAGTAGTAAACTTTTTAAAAGCAACTTATAACCTTAAGTGATAAAGACCACGTTGTGTAATAGAAATTGTATAGGGTTCAAAGAGATATCACTGTACCCAGAGTCATATGTTTACATGTATCATATTTTTAAAAGTAGATGTTAAAATTTAATTATATTACGTTACTTACTCCAAGTAAAGAGTCAGTCCCATATTATCATTTTATATTTATTCTACCTGTGTGGATATATTGATTAAATATATTTTTGTCCTTTCATATCAATTTACATTTTCATCAGGAACAAAATGAACTAGGGTCAAGTTAACAAATTTAATTTACTTGTAATTCATTTGCTATTAAGTACATCATGTGAATAACAAACCATGTCTCAGGTGTATTCTCTACATGTAATTAATAAAAAGTCAATTTTGAATAAGCCATGAATTTGTGTCTATTGCCTGTCTGGGTTTTCTGTTTCAGAATTTTCATTGTCAAGTGAAAACTTCACATAGAAATCTTTAGTAAGCATATTTTCAGGTAGGGAAGAAAGTAAACCAGACATGTCTAGGGCAGAAGAGTACTGAAGGGCATTTTATCTCAGAGGAAAATTAACTGCAGCAATAGCTGACAGTGAGACCCAGCATAGGGCAGCATAAATGTTCTTTGCTGGCAGCAGGCTGTGTGGCTCTTGGCAATTTATCCTTTGATTATCTGTGGGGTTCTGTGAATATCAAAGTCTTTGCTTCCTTTGTTAGTATGCTAGTTTTGGAGGCAAATGGCTGGAAAAACTTTTAGGTTCTGTTGACAAGCCTTTCTCTAAGTAAGAGAGAAGCTATCAGAATAAGAATAAAACAAACCATTAAGATATGAAATGAATACCTTGTAGGCCTGATATTTCTTCTTTTTGTAATAGGGATAATATTGTCACAGTGGGACCACCAAGAATAATGGTGGCCATCTTAACCTTAACCCTGAGCCTAACCCTATCCTAACCCTCACCTCTTAATTTCCTAACCTCCTAAACCTCATTCTAAAAACCCTTATTCTAATCCTAACTATGATTGTCTAATCCCCTAACCCTAACTCAAACCATGCTTGCTGCGGGGCATATTTCTTAATTACAACTGTTGAAGTGAGAAACCCTGTATTAATCTTGCACTTTTGAGATGTTCAGATCCACCTTTAATCTGGGCTACAGATTCTTTTGACAACATACATATATAAAGGACTTTGAACAGGGTGGTGTTTTGTTTTGTTTTGTTTTTTGTTTTGGCCCTACTTTTTTTTTTTTTTTTTTTTTTTTTTACAAAACAAAGGTGATTTGCTTGTTTATTTTCTTTTTAAAACTGGTATTAGTAAGTACTTAATTCTTTAGAATTCTGGTATACACTGAAGATCAGCTGTAATATCCTGCAGCATGAAATCAACCAGCTCTTGTTTTTTTAGTTTACCTTGTCCAACAGCCTTTATTGGGACATTTTATTAAATAGCCTTTCTGTATACAAAGATTCATTCTCTCTATGATTTGAGCTATGTTTATCTACAGAGCATGTACTAATCCAACTGTGTTTTTTTCTTCACTTTGTCATTGATGAAGATGTGCTGGCTACCAATAGTGCTCAACTGTGTTTCCCTTATAATTCTGTAATTTTCTTTAGGGTCTATTGATACGTATCATCGGGTGGAAGGGAGCTGCAGTTTCCCTGAGCCCAGCATGAAGCCACAAAATAAGTCTCTTGTTTCCTAAAATAACTCTTTAATGTTAATGGTGTTAGCATTCTGTTAAAAACTCTACCTCACAGTAGCTTGGTGACATCCAGGTATGTCTCTCCTCATACTTACCTCTCTTTAAAGACAGATGGAATATGTTCTATGGATCTGTGGGAAGTGTGGAGGAAGGGGATGTCTCAGCAGGCTCATGCCTCCTGCTGAGATATTTCTTCCCCCCACCCCCAGGGACCATGCCTCATGCTGAGACGGCTCTTCCCCAGGAGCAACCGGCCACAAGACAGTATAGTATAGAATATAGTTTATTCAGGACATGGGGAGGAGAGTTAAGAGGGTAGTAGAGGCTGAGAAAGGCAGAGAGAGGCAGAGAGTAGAGAGGTAGATGCTGGGCATGAGCATGTGGAGAGAGAGGGGGGAATGGAAGAGCCCAAGATGGCAAGAAAAAGAGAGAACAAAAGGGCAAGAGAACAAGAGAGAGGAAGGACCAAGCAGCCACCTTTACAATGGGTAAGACCAACCCAGCTGTTGCCAGGTAACTGTGGGGAGGAGCATACCTGGCTGTTGCCAGGTAAGTGGGGTGGAGTTTAGACAGAATGCTAAGACAATAACCAGGACATCCTTCCTCCTGTGGGTCAGATTGATACCTCCACTGCACACTGAGTACTGGGCTATGGAAGCTGTTCACCTTGATTACAGGAAGAAGAAGGCAAGTGCTGTGAGGAAAGCCCAGGTAAGGTCTGGAGTCAGGTCCTGGTAGGTACAGGATCATTGCTCTCAGAGGGGAGGTGCAGGCAGCTGAACAGCCAGAGCTGGAATGCTGGGTTCTCCCCCAGGGCTGGGTGAAGTGAGATTCCTCTTTGAAAACAGAAACAAAAGCTAATGAAGTGCAAATGACTCCTGAGGTCTGGAAAAGGTCTGACCCTGGTCCTGAAGCACACTTTAACCTTGAGGAGTGGTAAGACTTACTGGCCAATTGAGGCTCCCAGGCATACCTGCCAATCAGACAAGGAGGCGGGTTCTTCCCCATGTTATTTTGCAAGTTTGCTGTGCCTGTGCAGGCTTGAATGGTCATCCATGCCCTGCTTTGAACTCTGCTGTGTGTGCTGCGTGGAGACCTCAGGAAGCTCTGAAATCGAGTCATGGTGAGCACAGGATCACTGCCCACAATGGGTAGGGGCAGGCGGCTGAGCAGTGGGAGCTGGGGTGCTGGGTCCTCTCTGGGGCTGCATGGGAAGCATCAGCCAGATGTGACCACCTGTGAGGTCCCTGGTGATGCTCCTCACGTGTTAGATCAGGAGGTGACCTGTGAGTAATGTCACTGTCATGACTGATTCTAAATCTGCCCAAAACATTTGGACCAGGTGCTTTCTTGTAGAAACATGGGTGCTTACTTTGACTCTGCAACACATGTGTCCAAACCATTTTGTCTTTTATAGTATACATTAGGAAGACAGGTATAAATCTAATACATCTGCTTTCATACATTACTTATTTTTGTTTTGTTTAGCTTAGTTTTTGTTAATTTTTTTCCATTGTAATTTTTTTATATTGCTTTACTTTTTATGTTTAGTGTTTGATTATTATGTGGTAAAGGGATGTTTTTCCTCCAATCTGTTGGGTGTTTTGGATGTTTCTTGAACATTAACCGCTATCTTCTTTGGTTTAGAAAAAGTTTCCTTTATGATTTCATTGAAAATATTTTCTAGACCTTTGGGCTGATATTCTTCTTCCTCTCTTCCAGTCATCTGTAGTTTTCCCTTCTCATGTGTTGCAGAATTCCTGGTTGTTTAGGGCCAGAAAACTTTTAGAATCCACATTTTTTTTGACTGATGTATCCATTTTGTTTTATTCATCTTTAATGTCTGAGAGTCTCTCTTCCTTTCCTGTTCCACAGAACAGGACCTTGTCTCTGTAGTTGTCAGTGCACAGGTAATTTCAATGCTCTGCTTTCCGGGATTTAGCAACTGCTTAAGTCATTCCCTGCCTCCATCACCTGCTGCTGTTGTCAGGTGTGCTTTATATACACGGACCACCAGCTACACAGCTCTCTCTGCTTGTTCCCTGTCTCTGTTCTCTGGACATGCCCCCTCTCTATTCTCTTTGTCTACTCTCAGGTCTCTCTCTCTGCTCCCTGTCTGTCTGGCTGTCTGCAGGTCGTCTTGTGCATCTCTATCCCTTCCCCAGGTTCTCACTCATCTCCCTGCCCCCAAACAACATCTTTTGCATCATATCTATTGCATATTTTAATTTCTCAGGACATGCTGTGATAGAAAAGGTTGGCTCTTTTGGTGAGTTATTTTTCTGGCGGTTATATTCCTATGCTGGTGTCTGGGCCTCTGGGTTTGACGTGATTATTGATTTAGGTACTGATTTCTGGATTTGTCTTGCTTGTGTTGAAATTTTGTTCCTGGTTTGCTGTTTGATGTCTGGATTTACATAGAAAGTTGCCTGATGTTGCCTCTTTTAGTGACCTGTTTGGTGGGTATCCTCAATAAAGAATGCTTGCTAATGTTGGGATCAGGGAGAAGAGGTGGGCAGGAAAAGATGATTTTAGCATCCACAGGGAGACATAGTCAGGACAGAGGTAAAGCTGCCTCTGGTATTTAGTACAGTGCTAGGGAAAACTGTGATCATTGCATCTGGGATAACAGACAGTGTGGTAGATCTATAGAAAGCTTACCTGGGTCCTGGCAGGTAAAGCACGTGGTTAAACAGGGACTGTCTGCCCAAGTGGAGCTGAGACACAGGGATGAGGCAGGAAAGGAAGGGCAGGTGGGCATTGTCTACCTTATCTATAAGAGGCATGCACAGGGGGAGAGGCAACTTCCACTGGTATTCTGTCTCAGAGTAAGTGCAACTGATCTTAGGATCTGTAGTAACAGATAATGAGGCAAGTGTTTGGACAAAGTTCCTTTTCTACTGCATGGCTTGTGGTTGATCAGGAGCATCTTTCAATAATCAGGACCTCAGGCACAAAGATGAGTTTGTAAATCACAATCAATTCTGTTTTTGAGATTGCACAAAGTCCACTTGAGCAAGTATCTTATGACAAATTCCCCTTATCAACAGCCAGTCAAAATACAACAGCAGTGTTTACCTACATATAAATAACTAATACACCTTAAAGAGGAAAAAAATGTTAGCCTACCCATTATAGTTGTCAGATGGTTTTGTCTCCTTGTTTGGTTTTTGCAAATTATGCCAGACATAAAGTTTCTAAAAAAATAATAATAATTTGCTGACCTGTATGTTAATGCCCCAATCTTGCTGTAAGTACAATAAATACTCAGCACCCCTAGACTTGGTCTCTCAGTTTGGCCCTGATGTGAGATTGACTGGTGTGAATTCTTGTTACTGAGCTCATAGTACAGACCTTTGTGTATTTGCATTGCAATAGGTGGTCTCTGTGGTGCCAGTGACTTGGGCACAATATCTTGGTGCATGGACTGGAACCCCAAAACCCTCTGGAATCCCAGCTGAAGGGTTGAAAGGCTGCCAGTTAAGATGTGTCATTGTTCTTTGTGTCAGTGCCTTATCTGTCAGATTTTTGTTTGTTTGCTTTGATTTTTGGATTTTTTTTGTATTTCTAGAAGGAGATGACTAGAGTGACTGTGGAAGCACATTATAGTGGATACACTGGAGAGTTGAAGCCACAAAGGGCTTGTAAGATGTTTCAGAGCCTGGTGTAGGGGGTGATGTGTCCATGGTCTTAATTTCTGGGAAGTTTAGAGCCAACTTGGAACCCTGCTACAGGGCTCACAGCTACCTTGCTGTCTTCATTGTCTCCTCTGTACAAGTGGATGAATCTGCTGGGTAGCCTTTACCGCCCCCTTGTGGCTGTCTATTTTGTGTGTGGCACTTTATTATTCTCTGAGGAAATGAGACAGACTCCATCCTAATCGATTTAGTTACTAGCCCCACACCTTGGGTTAAATCCTTCTTAACAACAGGACCTACACCCATTGACTAGTCCATGACAGAGAGCTCTTCAAGACAGTATCCAGGGCAAAATCAGGCTCTGCCTACCTAGTTTTACAGGGTAGAAAGACAAAGACCTCATTTTCCAGCACCTGAACTACCCTCTGCCCAATTCATATGTGACTCTGTAGTTTTGAACTTGCAGCTGTCATAAGATGGAATGTCGTTCTTCATTGATTCTAACAAATTTAGAATATCTTCCTTGGACCAGAGATCCTGTCCTTTGTTGGTGGTCATTTGAGTTGTGTGGGACAATCTGCTTTTCTGTCCACCTTCCAGCTGTTTTAGCCTCCTCTTTGGTAGAACTGGCCTGGGAACCCAGGGTTAAATATGATCACCCCAGGTCAGCATAGCCTCTGAGCTCCCCATTCCAGTGTATTCTTCCCTGCTCTGAGCCAGGGGAATTCCCTATTTTGTCCTTGCTCAGCCACAACTCCAACTCCCTCTTGTGGTCGCAGGGGTTCCTGTAATTGATATGGTTAAATCATTGGTTTTGTGTTGTAACAACTTCCTCATTTATTATTGTGTCTGTGTCATTGTTGTTTTCAGTTCTCAGCATTTCAGAGCTACAGTCACCTGAAGGAGCCTAAATCGAGGGTGTGCCCTCATCAGAATGGCTGGTTGCTATGTCTGTGAGAGATAGTGTTGATGATTAATTAGGAAGGCTCTTCCACTGAGGGTGGCAATATCCCTAAGAAAGTGGTCCTGGGCTGGATGAGAGAGCAGGTTGAACTTGAGACAGTGACCAACAAGAGAGCAAGCCAGGAGACAGTGTTTCTCCATGTTTTTTGCCTTCAGTTTCTAATCTAAGCTCCCAAAATGATGGACTGTGATCTGATAGAATTATATACAACAACCATTTATTATCTGAGATGCTTTTGCTTAGAGGATTCAATCACAGCAGCAGAGTAGCAAGTTAGAACAACAACATGGTATCAAAGGGTTATTTTACTGCTGGACAGAATCTGTGTTGTAGATTGCATTCTTGTTCACAGGAACAAATTTGGGGTAGAAAGGTTTTTGGATTGGTTGATGTCTCTAACTCTCCACTAGGGGTCCTGCCTGACTGTAGAAGTGGCCTCTTCAGCATCCATATCTAACTGCTATACATCTCAACTAAGATCAACCTTAGACTCCTTGGTACCTATTTATGGTCTCTGGCACATCCTAAATGTATCCCCTCACTTCAGCCAGCTGCAGATTTTGATTCATTTCCCCCCTCTGGCCCTCTCTCGTCTGTCACCACACCTGTTGCTGGTTCTCCATGAATTTCCCTTCTTATCTGCTCTCCCATCCAGTTCTATCTCTTCCATCTGCCTCCTATCATTGCTTTACTCCCCTTTCTGAGTGAGATTCAACTGTGCTCATTTGGGCCCTTCTTGTTTAGTTTCTTTGTGTCTATGGAGTATAGTGTGGGTTTCCTGTATTTTATGATTATTATTCACTTGTAAGTGAGTACATACATGCATGTGCTTTTAGATCTGTGTTACCTCAATTGAGGTGATAGTTTCTAGCTGTATCCATTTGCCTGAAAAATTCATGATGTCCTTGTATTTTATAGCTGAATAATGTTTCATTTTGTAAATGAACCACATTTTCTATATTCATATTTTGGTTAAGGTGCATCTGGATTCTTTTCAGTTTCAAGTTGTTATGATTAAAATGGCTATGAACTTAGTGGAGACCCTGCTCTAGGTCACCTGCCTTCACAGAGTCCCTCCTGTATCGTCTGTTTGTCCTTTGAAAGGGTGTGGGCCCCTGGGTATCCATGATGGTGTATCAAGTCTCTATTGGGTTAGGTGCATCCTCTCCCCTGACGCCAGATGTGGCAGCCCAGTTAAGGGAACAGATTCCAGTGACAGACAGCAGCTTTAGGAACAGCTCCTGCTACAGTAGTTGTGAGACCATCATGAAGACTGAGCTGCACATCTGCTACTTATGGGTCAGGGTCCTTTGTCCAGCCTGTGTGTGTTATTGTTTGTGACTCAGTCTCTGAATGTCCCCAAGGGTCAAGGTTAGTTGAGACTGTTGGTCTTCCTGTGGAGTTCCTATCCTCTTCAGGGCCTTCAATCCTTCCCCCAACCCTTCCATCAGAGTTACTAAGGTGCATGCAATGTTTGACTGTGGATCTCTGCTTCTGCTTCAGTCAGCTGCTGGGTTGAGCCTCTCAATGGACAGTTATGCAAGGCTCCTGTGTGGGAGCATCACAGAATATCTTTAATAATGTCATGGATTGGAGCTTGTCCATGTGTGTCTCCAATTGAATGAGTTTTCTTTGGCCATTCCTTCAGTCTCTGCTCCAGCTTTATTTCTGCATTTTTTTAAGACAGGATAAATTTTGTGCTGGGTATCGCCAGTGTTGTGGTTGAATCTAATTTTTCAGCTTTCTTCTCATGCTCCCATACATTCCCCATTTAGACTCTGTCACTCAATCACATAACATACTGTGCACACATTTGCTGTTCAATCCTAAGCTATTTTGCAAATCTGGTGTTTTTATATTTTTAACTTTATTCATTCTGTTTTTGTTTTTCTAAACCAAGATTTTTCTATGAAGCCCTTTCTGTCCTGATTGTAGATATAGAAACCTCAAAAGACACCTGACATGTTTTTGATCAATAAGCACATGCTTTTGTGCTGCTCTTCATCCACATCTTAATTTTGAAATTCAGCCTAATATGTAGATTATATTCTATTTCTCTGGATGGCTTATGCTCATGACATCATTATTATCTGATGCTTCAGATTCATTGAATTGCAGGTGAATGATGTTCTGCCTAACTCTTATGTTTGTTGTGAAATTTTTGAATAAATACGTGTATTATGCCTGTATGCATGAATATGAATATCATATGTGCCTCATCTTTACTCTTGTCAGAAGATGGCCTCAGAACTCCTGATCTTGAAGAAATGGACAGGAGTTGGTCCACATGTGTATGCTACAAATTGACCACTATTATGTGGAAGACTAGCAAGATCTTTCCACTCCTGAGCTAGATCTCCTGAACTACATTCTTTATTTCCGATCAACATATACATTACTGCCACACCTATAATCCCAGCACTTGGGAGGCAGAGGCAGGCGAATTTCTGACTTGAAGACCAGCCTGGTCTACATAGTGAGTTCCATGACAGACAGGGCTGTACAGAAAAACTCTGTCTCAAAAAAAACAAAACAAAACAAAAAACCCAATAAAACAAAACGTATACATTACTAATATTTTCATCTGTCCATTTTTAAGTGTTTAAATATGCATCCCCTTTTAGTAAAATTTAATTAATGTTGCTGTTTAAACTGGTTCACTTTATGTTTATGCAAGATGAATACAGAACTGCAGTGAATGCATAATTCTTTGCAGGAACTTCAGTAAAGAACTGTAAGATCATTCTATCATTTTTTTCCTGGTTTATTTTTGTAGCAAAGTGAGGTTCTTAACATGTAAGTTTTGCTGTCCTGAAACTCATTGCATAGACTGTGCTGGCATCCACCTCAATGACATACACCTGCCTGTACCTCTGTGATTAAAGACATGAGCAAATACACACAGCTTGCCCATCACTTTTGTAGTTAGTAATTGTTCACACAATTTTTCTGATGTGTGCTCAGTACAGTTGATCTGTTTCCCCCTGCATATTCCTCTCAATTGCCATTTGTGTTGTAAGGCTCTATCTTATTCAAAGGGTTCAGAAGTGACACAAGTGAACCTTATATTTCAAGTTCCTTCTAAACAGACATGGTGATTATAATTCGTGTGTTAGCAAATAAGTGGAGGAATCGCCTGAATTATATGATTACATTGTCTAGGAAGCATACATTTACTTTGTAGTGATGTCAGTATCAGACTTTGTGTTGGACACATATATGTGATATTTTAGGATGCAGTGACTTATGATGATGTGCATGTGAACTTCACTGCAGAAGAGTGGAATTTTCTGGATCCTTCCCAGAATAATCTCTACGAAGATGTGATGCTAGAGACCTACTGGAACCTCACTGCTACAGGTAAGAATGTAAATTTTCTTTTGCTTCTCAATATAAGGGAAAAATGTTTCTGCATTACTGATGATCATCTCTTATTTCAATAGAGAACAAGTAATATTGAGTTTAATAAATCAAGTTCATTGCTGTGAAAATTCAGAGTAACTTGGATTTTGCCTAATTCCAATACCATATCATTCATTTTCTGGTACCTTTGTTTCAGGCTATAATTTGGAAGTCCATCATACTGAAGAACAATATCAAACTTCTAGAAGTCATGAAAGGTAATTTTAATGTTTAAGCTAATACAAATATGCCTGTGAGGAAAGTTTAATATGATGAGAAAGCTCTAAAGGAGAGCAAGTGTGTAAAATATCAGTCATTTTATTGCAGCTATGATTATATTTTCCCAAAACTATGTACCTCAATGTCAGTTATCTGATTTGTGTTTGCAAGGCATTTCTGTAAGAAAGAAGAGAAGGAAACAATGCCTTATGTAATTAGTTTATTTGATTTGTATCTCCATTAGAGCTATGTTGTGGAACTACCAATTTGTATAGTTCATAATATTTACATGTTGCACACTGAATAGTGATAAACATGTATCCATAACTTTCTAATAAGCAAACACTCCATGATAAAGTTGGTGATACTCATATACTTGTAGTAAAACTTTTAAGTTTATAGCGAGGTCGGTTTATTAGAGTCAAGAATGTTGTCGTGGAAAAACATTAATCATGTGTACAATGAACAAAAAGTCAATGTGTGTGCATTCAATGTGGAAACCTTTCATTTGTTCTTCTTTTTAATGGGTGTATCTATTGTCAGAATGGATGAAACCATGTGAGCATAGAGATACTAATAGAAACAAGGTACCTCTATCTACGTCAGAACAATGAGAAGATATGCAGTATTCTGCCTTTGGTAGACTTTCTGAATCAGATAGACATTTGCAACTAATTGGTTTTCTGACTTTACTGGGAACATCCCCAACATCACACTGCAGAAAACCTCTATGGGTACTAGAAGTTTGAAAATTCTTCTGTTTATTCTGGCTCACAGTGCTGCAGTGGTGTGAATCACATTACAGGAAAAACTAAGAAAGCAATCAGTATTTTATTGCCCTGACATCTTCAGACATGTGAAATATATCTTAGAGAAATCTCATATAGAAACAGGATGTTATAACTGTGAGCCATGTAATAAGTGCTCTTACCATCACAGGTATTTTCAAAGAGGTAAAGCAACCCACAGTGAGCAAGTATAACCATGAACATCAAAGTGATAAAACCTTAAGATCTTGTTGTTCTTTACTATTACACAAACTGCATAACTTATTCATATTGATAAAATGATTGATCAGGCTAATGAATGTGGTAAAGCTTTCACATGTGTCCATTATTGTTGCAGGCATGAAAGAAGTCATACTGAAGAGAAACCACATGAATGTAATCAATGTGGTAAAGCCTTTTCACATCACAGTCATCTCCAAAGACATAGAAGAACACATACTGGAGAGAAACCTTATCAATGTAATCAATGTGGTAAAGCCTTTTCATGTCACAGTAATCTCCAAAGACATATAAGAACACATACTGGAGAGAAACCTTATGAATGTAGTCAATGTGGTAAAGCCTTTTCATGTCACAGTAATCTCCAAAGACATAAAAGGACACATACAGGAGAGAAACCTTATGAATGTAATCAATGTGGTAAAAGCTTTTCATGTCACACTGGTCTCCAATATCATAAAAGAGCACATACTGGAGAGAAACCTTATGAATGTAATCAATGTGGTAAAGCCTTTTTATGTCACAGTGGTCTCCAATATCATAAAAGAACACATACTAGAGAGAAACCTTATGAATGTAATCAATGTGGTAAAGCCTTTTCATGTCACAGTGGTCTCCAATATCATAAAAGAACACATAGTGGAGAGAAACCTTATGAATGTAATCAATGTGGTAAAGCTTTTTCATGGCCCAGTCATCTCCAATATCATAAAAGAACACATACTGGAGAGAAGCCTCATGAATGTAACCAATGTGGTAAAGCCTTTTCACGTCACAGTAGTCTCCAATATCATAAAAGAACACATACTGGAGAGAAACCTCATGAATGTAATCAACATGGTAATGCCTTTCCATAAAGTTTTTTCCTCCTAAAACATACAAGAAGCCATATTGGAGAAAAATTATGAATGTAATCAATGTGCTAAAGCATTTGCATGTCCTACTAGTCTGGAAAACATTAATGATTTCATACTGTAAAGACACATCATGAATGTAATCAATGTGGTAAAGACTTTTCAGAACCTTAGAATCTCCATTATTATTTTAAAAATCATGTACAGGAGGGAAACCTTATCAATGTAATCAGTGTAGTAAAGCATTTGCAAGTTCAGTCATCTGCAGTGACAGGAATGATTACATGCAAGAGATAAACCTGCTTGAATGTTAACAAACAGAAATCACAGTTTATAGAACCCTTATTAATGTAATCACTGTGGTCAAACCTTGGCAATTCACTTTTATCTGTGACTACATAATAGAACACATTTAAAAGAGTCACTCAATGTAATCAAGGTGCTAAGCCTTTGCACAACACAGTCATCACCCAACACATAAAAGAACACATACTGGAGAGAAACTGAATGTCATGAATGAGATAAAGGCTTTCCAGGACACAGTCATTTCTGAATACACAAAAGAAAATGTGCAGAGTGAAACCATATGAATGGAGTCAATGTGATAAAGCCTTCGCATGTCACTGTACTCTCCAAACACTTGAACACACGAGTTAGAGAAACCTTAACAAATGTAATGAATGAGGTAAAGCCTGTGCATATCTCTGTAAAGTTTGAAATGATTGTTGATGCTTGTCATATTTTATCTCATAATAAATAACCTTGAGAAACACAATGTCAGTGTTTTGGGTAAGATCATATAATTTATTTGCAGTCACAGATTACTTTTGATATTATTGAAGGTGTTCAAACACTACTGTGATACACAAAGGCCTTAATAGATTGATTACTTACTACAGAGTTTCGTCTTCTATAAAGATACCAGAAAGTATAGTAGAAATAAACTCTGGTGATTTGAATATGCTTGACCCTAAGAAGTGGCAATATTAAGAGATGTGTCTTCTGGGAGATGTTACCTTTTTGAAGGCATTGAATTACTATGGTGGTGATCTTTGGAGCTCAGGCCAGTACAAACCAGACCCTCCTACCACTTGGCTGGAAGACAGTGTCTTCCTGAATGCCTTTACATGAAGATGCAGAACTCTCAGCTCCTTCTCCAGGATCATGGCTGCAGGCATGCTGACATTCTTCCTGCTATGATGGCAATGGACTAAACATTTGAAAGTGTAAGCCAGGCCCAGTTAAATATTTGCCTTTATCACAGTTGCCTTGGTTACAGTGTCTCTTCTTAGCAATGGATGTTCTATCTAAGACAGAAGTTTTTCCCACAGACTTAAGTATTGCTATGATTGGCCTGACTGTGTTATTTTGTTTTGTTTTATGGAGCAATGTGAATTTGTAGACTTTGGATCTGCATATGCATTAAGTGGAACTTACTGGGCCATCCTTGTAGGAATATGAAACACATATGTACTGAGGGTGATTTGAACTTTGTAAATAGTTTTATGATGCTTTATTGAAGAATGTTGCTGCATTTTGCCCTTGTCTGTAGAGTGTCCTTGAAGATAAGGTAAAGAGGTTGATGTTCATTGCATTGAAAAAGGAGGTGTCAGTGAAGCCAGCAAAGCCTTTGACCTATGTTTAGTCTCATGATGATTTGAGCAAGCATAGTAATCTTAGAAAAAAATTAAAAATGTTAGGTCAAAAGAGAAAATCTCACCAGGAAGTTGAATGAAGCTAAATCCTGTGATCAAAGATACACAATGTTATTAAAGAAATGGTGATATTATGGCAAGATTCCCACCACCTAATCATATGGATGTGAAGTTGTATGGATGAGAACTGTATAATATTGGGCGTTATTATTAACTGGTTATTGTTTTTATGTGGATATAAGGAAATACAAGTATGTGTCAAATTGACAATGGACAGATTGTGATTATTATACTGTGTTTTCAATTTAAAATGTAAAAAAATACAAGATATACTTAGGTCCAGGCACAGTGGTACACACCTTAAATCCCAGGAGATGAACATCAACCATCTCTGATTCAAGTCATACTGATACAGAACAAGTTTTAGGTAATAAAAAGCTTAAGTATTTGTAAAGTGTTACACACGTATTATTGAACATTCAGAAGACAAAGCCATGCAGATCTCTGAGTTCAAGGTTCATCTACAGAGCAAGTTCAAAGACAGCCAAGCTTAGGCAATTAAGTTGTTGAAAAATAGAAAGCTGGTGATGATGTAATAGAAGGGGCGATGTTTGGGCCCCAGCAGGCAGAGGAACTCAGCAGCTTTGTCCATGTAGCTCTGCTTTTAGAGGAAAGAATAGAAGAGAAGACTGAGACCATTGATGCTGGTTGGCTGTAGTTAGAAAATTAGTGAGGCTGAAGAAGAAACCAGCATCACTGAGGTGACATCTTCTGGTGAGTGTTTTCTGAGAGGAGAAAGAAGTTGTATTCCAGAGGTAGCCAAGGTTGTCCCTTGTGGTGCAGCTTGACTCAGTCCTATGCAAGACTCCCCCAGGTGACACTGGTTTTAAGGCATGAATGTTTCATGCAGTGAAGCTAAGGCTTGACACCATGAAGGGAGCATGAGAGGAATGCAGTCAAGACTGTTTGTCACAGAAGAACCCAGCATGGTGAAGATGTCAGTCCCATGGTATGAGCAGAAAGAACAGCAGCAGCAGTTGGGTGGAGTCCACCAGAACCTAGTGTACTATAAAGGGAAGATCTGGAGACGAGACCCAGCTTCTTTTGAGGAGCGCAGAAGATCATCTGTGGATCCCAGATACTAGAACAAGAAGTTGTAATTTTGAAGTTATTTTCCAGATCCTAAGAGTTTTAGATTCCCAAGTTATGGGATATCTTCTCAGGAAAACTACTTTCAGGAAATAAAATCAGCCAAAGAGAAAGAATTGTGCTGCAGTGAGCAGGGCAGGAAGGAGTTGGAGATCTGAAGAACGCTTTGACATCAGACATGGAAATGCAGAGTTTGGAGATTGCCTTGCTGGCTTTTGGTCTTCTTTTGGCCCAGTATTTCCTCACAATGGTGATTAGAAATGGTGACCTATATTCTGTGAATTTGGATGGATATTATGTGCTATATTTATGAACATATAGGGGATTACACTTACATGATTGGAATGATCCCAGAAGAGAGTTTGATCTTTGGACTTTTAACATTTATGAGACTTCTGTAGATGATGGGGACTTTTTAATTTGAACCACACATATTTTGTATTATGCTATTTTTAAATATGGTCTCCATAAAATCATGTGTTTGCACAATCATATGTGGGCCAGGCAGTGGAATGTGGTAGTATGAATATGCTTGGCTCAGGGAGTGGGAGAAAGTTATTATGAGACGTGGACTTGGTGGAGGAAGTGCATCACTGTGGAGTTGGGCTTGAAAATTCCACCCAGTGCAGAATGGGCCCTCCTAGTAGCTCCCTGGTGGACAGTCTCTTCCTGGCTGCCTTTGGATCAAGATGCAGAACTTTCAGCTTCTTCGTCAGCATCATGTTTTTTTTGCATACCTGCCTTGATTCCTGCTATGATGAAAAAGAAATAAATCTCTGAAACTGTAAGCCAGTCTCAATTAAACTGTTGTTTTTAAAGGAATTGCCTTGTTCATGATGTCTTTTCATAGCAATGGAAACACGAAGACAGAAACCCTGTGAATGTATTTAATACAGTCAAGCTTTTGCACAATTCTCTAGTCTTCATTATCATGCAAGAATATGTGCTAGAGAAAAACCTTATGAATATTTTTAGTATAATGAAGAATTGCACACCTCTAAAGTCTTCATTATTATGAACCTATTCATACTGAACAGTGGTTGCATACTTTGCTAAAGCCTTTATATCATGGGGCTCATTGAGATTCAATACAACTCAAACACAGGACAAGGCAAATTATAAGAATTCATTGTAATCAAGTCACTACTGATGAATCAGGGCCACAAAATTATACTCAGAAGCTTAGCTGCAATACCCCAGCCTTACCCATACCCTGAATCAGAAAGTTATATAGCTTCCAAAAGTCAAAAACCACAAACTTCTTTGCCAAGTTACAGTCACATTTTTCTCCCATACACAGTTTTTAGTTGTTGTTGTTGTTGTTACAGAATGCAGGTTGTATGGTCTACACTATATAGCCAGTAGTTCTTTTGTGGTTAAGAACGTGCATTATATTTTAAGGAATAAAACATGAATATCAGAAATTATGGTTAGGAACAGTTGCTATGTTTTAGGGAACAAAACATGAGTGATGAAAGCTGGTCAGATATTGATAAGTACACAGGTCACATATGATCTAAAACTTCGATTGAATTTATGATTAAATGGAGGTTGGTAACAAAAAGGCAGTCCTTAGGGCAAGTTTCTTTTGCTTCTTCCCAACATTTGTATGTTATAGACATATTTGAATACATAGCAGAACACATATTGAAGACATATCTTACAAACATAATCAATGAGATAAAACCTTTTCACAACACAGTCATCTATGTACATAGAAGAACACATCCTGGAGAGAAACGCTATGAATAAGCATTGTAGCAAAGCCTTTGCATGTGGCAGTCTCCCTAGAAACCATGAGAAAAAGTCATAATGTGAGAAACCCCATAAATGTGGTCAATGAAAGTCTTGTACTTTCTGATATCTTTATAGAAGACTAAACACTTTAGTAAGTAATCAATCTATTAAAGACTTTGTATATTGCAGTAGTCTTTGAGCACCTTCAATAATATCAAAAGTAATCTGTGACTACAAATAATTTGTATGATCTTACCCAACACACATTGAGTTACTCAAGGTTATTCATTATGTAGAAACAAAATTTGACAAGTGTCAACCATCAGTTCAAACTTTATGATGTCTCTGTACTTTGTTTAGACTGGTAAACTCATTTGTACATACAAAGTCCACTGGTTTTTCTTTTTCTGTTTTAGTTAATTGTGTATCCAACAACTTTGCTGAGAGTGTTTACCAGCTCTGGGAATTGCCTTTGGGAAGTTTTAGTCCACTTGTGCTTACTATCCTACCATCTGCAGATAAAAATAAATTTACTTCCTCCTTAAATTTACAATTTAATTTTAACTTATTTAACATTAAATTGTAAATTGCAATATAGGACTTGGAATATAGGACTAGTTAACATTAAACTGTAAATTGCCATAGAGGGCTAGTTAGTATTAAATTGTAAATTGCAATATAGGTCTAGTTAACATTACATTGTAAATTGCAGTAAAGGACTAGTTAACATTAAATTGTAATTTCAATATAGAAATAGTTAACATTAAAATTTTAGATAGTATTTTGAATAGATATGGAGAGAATGGATCACCTTCTCTTCTTTGTGAATTAGTGGAATCAATTAGAATTTCTCTCCATAATTTAACATCGGCTATAGGTCTGCAGTAAAGTGACATTATTACCTTTAGGTATGTTCCTTGTATCCTTAATCACTCCAAGAACTCTATCATACAGTGAGGTTAAATATTGTCAGAGGATTTTTCATCATCTAAGAGATTACAATTTTTTTTCTTATACTTTAATCACATTATGTTGAGCCATCCCTGCACCTCTTGAACGAAGCCTACCTCATTGATCACGGCAAATGGTCTTTTGATGTGGTTTCTATTTTATTTTTTCTGTTTTATTAAATATTTTTACATATTTGGTTTTAAGGAGAAAATTGATTTATAATCCTCATTTGTAACTGAATATTTATATTGACTGGATATTTGAGTAACCATATGATCACAAAACAAATTGGCTAAAGTGTCTTGATTTTCTATATTGTTGAATACTTTGAGGAGTAATCTCATGAACTCCTCTTTGAAAGTCTGGTAGGATTCTACCCTAAAATCCATGGCCCTGGGCTCTTTTTGATAATGACTTCTCTTTTTCTAGATATTTAGGCAGTTTGAGTTGTTTCCTTTAGTTTGATTTAACTTTGGAAAGAGAAACCTATTGAGAAAATTTTCCATTATTTTTAGAAATTCCAGTTCAACGGAGTTGAGGCTTTTTAAAACTGTGTCATTACCATTCTTTAGATTTCTTCATTGTCTGTTATTTTGTTCCCATTTTCATTTTAGATTTCATTAATTTCGTTATTCTTCATCATCTAATAAGGGTTTGACTATCTTATCTAATAAAAGGCTCAAAGGACCAATTCCATGTTTCATTAATTCTTTGCATTCTTCTCTTTCTGTTTTGTTGATTTCAGCCCCCAACTTGATAAGTAACTGATGTCTAATCCTTTTTTTTCATTGCTCACTTGTTTCTGTTCTAAAGTTTAAAGCCTGCTGTTGAATTGCCAGTATAAGAGCTCTCCAAATTTTTCATGTAGGGATTTTGTTCTATGAACCTTCATCTTAGAACCAGTTTCATTTTCTTTGTATTCTGTAAAATTGTGCATGTTTCATATTCATTTGTATTGAATTCTAGGAAGTCTCTAATGTCTTCTATGTTTGTCTTAAGCTATTTTTCGTTCTTAGTGAGGTGTTCAGCTTCCATGACTTTGTAAGCTTTGTGTTCTTTCTGGTTTTGTTGATATGCAGTGGTAATCCATGATGGTCTGATAGGATTCATGGTGTTATTTCAATTTTCTTGTATGTATTGAGGTTGGCAGTGTGTCTGGATATGTGTTCAGTTTACAAGTAAGTTTCATGAGGTGCTGAGCAGAAGGCATATTCTCCTATATTTCAGTAGAATGTTCTCTCAGTATCAGCTGGACTCATGTTCATGTTGTCAGTTAGCTGGAATATTTCTCTTTTTTTTTTGGGGGCGGAGTTGTCTGGAAAATTTGTCCACTGGTGAGAATGGGGTATTGAAATCTTGGAATGTATGTTTATGAGTGTTAAGTGATTTTAGATTTAAAACACTTTTTTTTTTTTTTTTTTTTTTTTTTTTTTTTTTTTCGAGACAGGGTTCCTCAGTGTAGCCGTGGCTGTCTTAGAACTCACTCTGTAGACCAGGCTGGCCTTGAACTCAGAAATCCACCTGCCTCTGCCTCCCAAGTGCTGGATTAAAGGCATGCACCATCAATTATTGATCATTATTGGTTATCAATGAGTATTGATAGTTAAGTTTTTCTTCTGACTCTTCAAGATGAAACATTTCACCCTACAATAATGTATATATACACATATATTTGTGCATATATATATATATATATATATTCATTTTTTTCTGAGAAACTTATGGTATCATCTACAAAATTGACCATATAATCTGTCACAAATCAAGGCTCAACAGATACAAGACGACTGAAATATTCTCATGCATCCTATCAAATCACTAGACTAATCTAGACTTCAGTAATAACAAAAACATCAGAAAGCCACATACTTAACAACTTTCTACACAATGATAACTTGCTCAGGGAAGAAATAAAGAAATAAAAAAAAATAAGAATGAAGACACAGCATACCCAAACTTATGGGACACAGTGAAAGCAGTGGTAAGAGAAAAATTCATAGCACTAAGTGCCCTCATAAACATACCAGAGAGATCCTACACAAGCAACTTAACAGCACACCAGAAAGCTTTAGAACAAACAGAAGCAAACACACCTAAGACACATAGATACCAAGAAATAATGAAACTCAGGGTAGATGTGGGTCCCTTGTTCTAGAGGGTGTCCCACGACGATCTCCAGCCCAGCTCAGGACAGGGTGTGAGCAGGGAGGGGAGATCGCCTGCCTCCATTGCTGCCTCTGCTTAGTTTCTCCTGTTTACGACCAGTCACTCCCAGGTTCTGCACCTGCCTCCATGCTGAGCTGGCCCGGGCTGTGCCAAAAGAAGCCGGCTAGCTGGCCCGGAGGCAGCTTGGTGTCCCAGGCAGGTTCTGGGAGAGAAGATTTCTCCCCAAGTGTTACAGCTCTTGCTACAGAAACTGTCAGACACCAGGATGATTCTCGTGCACTCTACTTACCCTGAATAGAGCCCTTATATACAGTTCCTGGGTGGGTTAGGGTCAGTCAGCAGATAACGCCTATTGGCTTGGTCTGAGAGCTTGGAGATCTCTCATCTATATGTGGGAGAGCCTGAGGCACTGGTCTTCATGACTGATGGCCATAGACCTCTCTGTGGGCTCCAAAGGGCTGAAGCTAAATGAAAAGAACCAGGGCCTGGGAGCAGAGCAGAACACCTGCTGTCCGATAAAGGTCTGGGGTTCAAGGCCTATGCTCTACCAGGCACCCATCTGCTTCCCACTGCCCACCTCCCCACAGGCAAAAATGAACCAATTAGAAATAAAGAGGACAGTACAGAGACTCAACAACACCAAGAGCTGTTTCTTTGACAAAATCGACAAGATAGATTAACCCTTAGCCAGACTAACCAGAGGGCACAGAGACAGTATCCAAATTAACAAGATTAGAAGTGAAAAGGGAGACATAACAAGAGAAACTGAGTAAATTTTTTAAAAAATCATTAGTTCTTTCTATAAACTGGAAAATCTAGATTAAATGTGTAGCCAGCGAAAAGGATAATGATCTAGACAGATACCATAAACCCAAATTAAATCAAGATCAGGTAAATTATCCAAACTGTAGTATAACCCCTTAGGAAATCAAAGCAGCCATTATAAACCTCCTGTCCAAGAGAAGGCAAGGACTAGGTAGTATTAGTGCAGAATTCTACCAGACCTTCAAAGAAGAGCTAAGACCAATACACTTTGGACTATTCCACAAAATAGAAACAGAAGGAAGACTACCTAATTCATTTTATCTGTATTTGTTTTAAAGGCAAGTATTGATTTCAAATGCAACACTGCTATATTCTCTTGTTTTCATTCTCCTTCAATTCCAAGTCATTAAGAATTCCTTTCCACTTTTTTCAACTCCTGCTGATTATTTATTTTTGTTCATAGGAATGTTGCCTGTAGCTGAGCCTTGCCTCTGTATGTGATTGAGAATTGCTTTGAGCACCCAATCCTTTCTCTGTTGCTCAGTGCTGGAAAGAGTGTCTTCAACTCTTCCAGACTGGTCCTGACAGGTCAGTGCAAAACAAAACTAAAACACAGAATGAGATTTCTCCAACTGCTCTGGCTTTTCTTGGGTTTTAAACTGAAGAGAGGCCTGTGCAAGAATCAAGTCCTATGAGCAACTTTGAAGCAGGGTTAGTCATAGCACAAAAATGGATGGAAAAAGAGGGCAAAAGCTTCCCTGAATTGGCAGTGATTGATATTAGCAAGGAGCTGTGAGGTAATTAATTTTAGATGATCAACAAATGTCCTGATTGGTAATTTCTTGTGTCTGCACACTGGGCAATCTAGAATCTGGATAAAGGCTGGGCAGTGGTCGTGCAGGCCTTTAATCCCAGCACTTGGGAGGCAGAGGCAGGCGGATTTCTGAGTTCCAGGCCAGCCTGGTCTACAGAGTGAGTTGCAGGACAGCCAGGGCTACACAGAGAAACCCTGTCTCAAAAAACCAAAAAACAAAACAAAAGAATCTGGATAAAAAACTGAACTTATGTTAAATCAATTTACACTAGTTACAATCATTCAAACAAGATAGAAAATCTGGGAATTATGAAATGTCCCTGTTTAAAAAGACTATTATTTCCTAGGTTTAAAATGTTCAACCTGAGAGAAAAAGTAAAAATAATATTTGATGTGCACTAATACAGGATCGTGGACTCTGGACACATGGCCATAAAGCCTAGTTCAACTTTGTACAATAATTTTTGGGACTGTAATTTCATCATTCCTATATTTCTTTCCTGCCTTACATGATTGCTTAATAAAGATGCCTAAAGCCTGAAGCTGGGGAGAAGAAAGGTAGATGGTGCTTCAGGTCCCAAGTTTGGTGTCTGGGGAAGAGAACATGAAGGAGAGAGTAGAGGAAGAAGGAAGAAGGCACCGTGGGGTGGGTGGATTGTGAGTGCATGGCCAGTAGGTCTGGCCTGGGAGTATGAGCAGCCTAGGCAGACCATGGCCTGCGATATCTCACAGATATTAACAGGGAAATAAACAAAATAGTAATAGTGGGTTGATATCTGTCCAACTCTGTTGCTTTACTGCTTATGGTAAATACAAAGTCTTTTGTGTCTTTTATTCAGTACCTCTATGATTTAAGTGGGGTAAGAAACTCCCAAATAATATTTAACCACAACAAAATGGCTGTTATTATGGTTTGTGTCCAGTGATTGAAACGGAATGGAAAGTAAGATGATAGAGGATACTCAGTAGTCCTGGCTCTGGTTCTTTCTGGAAAATGTCATACTGTGATTTCAGACGCCTTTTCTTCAAAGAAGATGAAAGGAAGGGATTGTTCCAGTAACCATTATTAGATGTTGAAGCTGAAACACAAGGTGCTGCTCCCTGTGGTGGCCATGGCTAAAATCTCAGAACCCAACAGACAAGGCTTGATGATCATAAGGCCAAACCCCAGCTCAGCTACGTAATGAACTTGAGGCTAGCCTAATCTAAATTAAACCCAGTCTCACTTCCACCTCAAATATGTTCATCCAAAGAAGATGGAAAAATATGTTATATACATCCATTCATATGTATATATGCCTTTCTAATTAATATTTTCATGTATGTATAACAGCATTGGGAAAACAAGGAGAATAAATAATGAAATATTAAAATAATTCTCTTGTGGGGAAATAAAGTTTACTTTAGCTTTTGGGTTTTCTATTTGCATCTGTATTTCATCATTTTCTGTGTCATTAATTTAGTTAGAAAGAATCTTGATCATCTGTGTCTTCCATAAAATATGATATTAGTGCTCTAAAGTACACATTATGTAGAACTGACCTAGGGCACATGAGGTGTCAACCAAATTAGACTCATTGCAAACCCATAAGAGCACCAGAGGATGGAAAATAAATCCAACTAAAACTTAGTAGTCTTTTTTTTTTTTTTTCTTTGTTGGTTTTTCGAGTCAGGGTTTCTCTGTATAGCTCTGGCTGTCCTGGAACTCATTCTGTAGACCAGGCTAGCCTCAAACTCAGAAATTTACCTGCCTCTGCCTCCCAAGTGCTGGGATTAAAGGTGTGTGCCACCACTGCTGGGAAGTAGTCTTCTAATTTAGTGAAATGCTTACGAATCTAGTGCCGTAGGTTTTTCAGATATATTAATTCTAAGGTGAAAGATAAGTCAGTGCACCTGGCCAATCTCACTGCATAGAAAGAAGCAGAACAACTACTGGCAGATTAGGATTCTGGAGACAGCACACTCCTCACTTGTGTGTGTTACACCAGACAGTATATCAAGTAGCTCACAAAGCTGCTAGCTTTCTGTTGGGGGCCAAAACCAGGAGAAGGCTCTGTAACAGGACCAGGCTGCTGTGTAGGCTGTGCTACCAGTTTCATGGTTAGATAGGAATGTTGTTTGGAGCCTTTGGCAGGTGTTTATTGTGAATCATAGATTTTGAATATTGGAGCAAGGCTCTACCATCAACTCTATTCAACAATTTTTCTTTGGGAAAAAAAATACCTTCACTTGCTACTCCATCTTAGTAGAAATTGAACATATCAGGTAAATGATAGTGATCCCCCAAAAAACACACACATGAGCAGATCTGATGCAACTCCCAGGAGGATCTTTATTCTATTTGAGCTAGCTTGCCCCCATCCCCAATGCACCAGCATCAGCCAAGACTGTTTTGGTGATGGTGGAGCCCCATATGTCTATGGGGAAAGCATTTATTGTAAGCAGCAAGTGGGGAATTGTAGGAGGAGCTAAGGTAGGAGGAGTAAGGAGAGGAAGAGGAAGAGCTAGGGGAGGGGGACACGAGAGAGGGGGAATATAGAAACAGAAGTGGGTATGTCTTTAGCAGCCAAAGGTAGTTGGTATATCTAGATTGGGTATTGGGTTACACTCTTATTGTATAGGCATCTTGTTATTGAGCATTACCACACATAGAGAGCCTTTTGATAACCTAAGCATTGGCAGAGCCATCTCCCATGCTGGCATCTTGTGGATAGCAGGGCTGGTGTCTCTGACCACCTGAGCAGACTGCTTGAGCTGAGCAGTTAGTGAGTAGTTGGGGGTACAGCCACAGCCAATTCTGGCCACAGGCCTAGGGTAGTCAAGAACATGGCAGGGGATTAAGAAAAGCCTGATTGCTGCCATTTTAAATGTCTCTTGCAATTGGGAGTATGTGTGCAAGCATCTAATTGGAAAGCTGCTGTGGCCTTTAACATAATTGGCTGGTGCTGGGAGTCACCTAATAAACTTAACTTCACATCTGCATTAGTGGTTGTTAGGCAAGGGCTTGTAACCTGAGGAGTAGGTTTGTTGGGGGAATAACCTGGAGACCCTGGTATTGTTGAGGGTGTAACTTGGAAACTTTAGTTTTGTTTGGGATTAGCCTAGAGAGTGAAGCTAGGCTTGGGTATTGCTGGGGAGGGGGCAACTTGGAAACTAATGCTAGGTGCCTGACTTGCCTAGAAGCCTATAGTTTCTATTCCTGTACAATGCCCCTGGTATTATACATGCACCTAGGACTTCCTGGTACAGGCCCCATCATCAAGTGACTAAGGAAGAAATAACTAGGTCCTGCTTGACTAAGGGTTCCACCTGTTATGCAGACCCCATCCAAAAGTGAACAACTGCAGCATGAAAACATGTTTCTGGGACAATCCTGAAAGACACCAGTAAAGGGAAATCACCACAGTTCAGGGCTTCATGCAGTAGTCATGCTCATGCATTTGTTTGGAAATGTGTGATCATTCATTGAATCATCAGCTATAAACAGTGGGATGGCTTAACTGTTAGAGACTTGGAGACGGAACGATTAGAATATTGTTGAGAAAGACATAAAAGGAAGAAGTATGTGAATAGATGGCTCACAATGGTCAAAGAAGCTGGGCAGTGGTGGCACACGCCTTTAATCCCAGTACTTGGGAGGCAGAGGCAGGGGGATGACGGTGATAGAATAACGATCAATAATCAATGCTGATCTATAATCAATAATCAATAAATGGTAATCAATAATTATCAATATGGAGGCCGAAGCAGGAGAGGTTGGTGATGAAATAACGATGAATAATCAATGCTGATCAATAATCAAAAATGGTAATCCATAATTATTAATACTAATTGATAACCAATAACGATTAATAACTGATAGCACACACTTTTAATCCCAGCATTCAGGAGGCAGAGGCAGGTGGATGACGGTGATAGAATAACGATTAATAATCATGTTAATGAATAATGAATACTAATCAATGGCCAATAATCAATACAGTCAATAACCAAAAGTGATCAATAGTCATGATAATCAGTAATCGATAGTGTCCCATGTAAATGCTGATCAAAAGGTAAGTTCACATGAGTATACACTCATTAACCAAGTATTTATGGTGATCTATTCTATGGGAAGTCAGCCGTGTCCTCAGCTATATCTGTCACTTTCCAATGGGACCATGAACATAGTGGCCATGATGGACGCAGTGGGGTTTATTCATGGATACAACAGTAGAGTCGTCCTCTCACCAAGCCTGACATGGCCACATCTGCTGGTGAGTTCCAGATCTACCAGCAGTAGAGACCAACACTGAGCCCTAGATATGGAACTATATCCAGGGTTGGCCAGCCAGTGACTTGGTGGCAGGTTGACTACATCGGATCATTTTTCTTGGGCAAAGGACAAAGCTTTCTACTTCCTGGAATAGACAGGTATTCTGCTTATGATTTTGACTTTCATGCACATATTGCTTCTGCCAAATCCACGATCCATGGACACACTGAGTGCCTCATTCACCACAATCGCATTCCACACAGTATTGCTTCTGATCAAGGAACTCATTTCACAGCAGAGAAGTGAGACAGTGGGCCAATTGTCATGGATTCTAATGATATTGATTACCATTAATACCATAGTCTTTGTTGCCATAAAGGTGGTGAACTGATAGTAAAATAGAATGACCTTTAGAAGACACTTTTACACAGCCAATTATGGGACAGCCACCTGGAGAGCTGGGCAGGGTCCTAGGCTGTATGTATTTTGAATCAGATTTCAGTATTTGATACAGTTTCTCTCACAGCCAAGATCCATGGTTTCAGGAATCAAGGTTTTGGAAAACCTGTGTGAAGATCGCAGGCCAAAAGTCTCAGTGGAACTCAGCTCAAAATGCAGGGCTCCCTTTATCAGCAGGAATTGCATTTCTCTGCTTGACTTTGTCTGAAGAATGTCCCTGAACACAGGTGGCTGTCCTTATCTAATAAATATCTTTTTACAGAGATGATTAAACTCAGCACACAAGTTGCATCCTGGATTCCCTGTGCACATGAAGCACATGTATCTGCTGCATTATAAGAAAAGACAGTTGAAGTCCAAGGGCGTGAGATAGGATACCTGAATAATTCTATAAACCTGGGCATTTGATGGTAGAAACTCCTGCCGTCATTTAAATCTGGGAGCATGCATGGTTAGTGTAACAAAGGACACAGTCTATTATTGAGAAGTTCTCTTTGATAATTGTTGGGGGCCGACTTTTAGCAGAAAGCGGCTATCAGCTTTGCAGTCATCTTGAGCCATATACCCTGACATGAGATTTAAATTACAATAGCCTACAACAGCTGAGAACACTCTGATAATCTTGGTTTAGATACCTTGAGATTAAAGGTGTGTGAGATTAAAGGTGTGTGACTTAAGAAGTATAGAGATCAGGGTTAGAGACAAAACCTAAGGGCATAATTAAAGGTGTAACTTAGAGGCATGGCTTAGAAGTGAGACATATAAAAGGCAGAGACAGAACAGACCAGAAATCAGACATTAGGGAGACCCAGCAGAGAGAAGACATTAGGGAGACGAGAGAGAGAGATTCATACACATCAGACATTAGGTAAAATCTGGCCTCACCCTCGCTCTTGCTGAACCCCCGACCTGAAGACCGGAGCGGCAGCTTGGGCCGGGATACAGTGGCCGCCCAAACGTGGGTCGGCCTGGGCCTCAACATTTTGCCTGGGCTGCAACATTTATTTTGGCCACCCCAACTTGGGGCTAGTGCGGTCCCAACAGTTAATGAGATGGTGTTTTATATTTGCTAAATATAGGTTTTAGATTTAACCTCAGTATTTAATAAGGTTGTTCAGTTTTCCTCAGCTGTATATAGACCCTGCCATGCTGAAGTATTCCATGGACTTTTGTTTCATCTGGGATATTGAGATGCATCTATATATGACAAAGAGAATCGGGAGTGAGAATTTATTTTCTAAATAACATTTCACAAGATCAAACATAATTTTTGAGGACTCTTGTCCCTTCATTTGCTGAATAGACACACTGCATTTTGAAAGTGGTCATACTTTGCATATGCCTACTTAAGATTACATGTTTAGCAAAATCAACTTCTTGTTGACCTTCTGTTAAGTTCTATTGAAATTTCTTGTCTAGGTTATCACTTGACCTTAGTGAACATTACTCGATATCCTTGCTTGGCCTGAGCGTGACTTCCCTTGGAAGTTCTAAGGGAATCATCCCTGTATTTTGACTTTCCTCAATGTAGAGTGGACACAGGATAGGATAAAACTTAGATTACAGCCAGTTTGTCATAAATGATTTGAAGACAGTTTAACCCCATAGATATTTCCCAAAACCTTTATGATTTAAGTGCCTTAAATACTTCACTTATTCTTTCAGAACTTCCAACGGCTTTGTAGGTTTTCTTTTCTTCTTATTTAGGAAATTTTCATCGTAATCTATACATAACTCCTTCTTTATTGAAACCATTTACATCTTTAGATCATTCTAACATTATATAAATGTTTATAAAACATACAATAGGCTTAACAGAAAATTCACAATCTATTGTGAGAATATTTCATTCAGGTGTTGGAAATAAGCAATTTATATCCCCTCTTTCTAAGTTCTCAGTGGTAATGCATTTCAAAATTATCATAGGTCACCCTAGGATAATGGTGAAATAATTGGTTTTACATATAGAAAATTGACAAAGTGTTTCTTCTGAGACTGTAGACATCCTGCAATCAGTCACATTAAAAATACTTTACTCAGTAGTTCTGGAGACAAATTTACATTACCTAAATAATTATTACCCTTCCAAGTTGTACAAATACTGGCCAGCCATGTCATGTTTTTTTTTTTTTTTTTGATAGAGGTTTAGTAACATTTAAAAAGCCCTGCTGTGATTATTTTAATTCAACAAAGGTGAAGGTATGAAAATGGTTATGGTTTAATTTAGAAGATAAGATAAGCCCTGTGCTGGATCTGCCTATCTTTGTATATTTATCTGATTTTGAAGAGGTTTTACTAGATATAAATATCTTTTAAATTATTAACATGTTTATGCCTGCATAAAATTTAAATTATGTATATATCATAATTAAAAACATAGATATGTTATTCTAGTATGAATTAATAACATCTGGTCTAGGAGTAGTAAACTCTTTAAAACATGTTACCTATTCCAAGGAAAGATTCAGACCCATATTATCATTTTATATTTATTATACCTGTGTGGATATATTGAATAAATATATTTTTGTCCTTTCATATCAATTTTTAGGTTTATTTTCATTAGGAACAAAATGAACTACACTCGAGTTAACAAGTTTAATTTACTTGTAATTCATTTGCTATTAAGTACATCATGTGACTAACAAATCATGTCTCATGAGTATATTCTACATGTAATTAATAAAAAGTCAAATTTTATAAGCCATGAATTTGTGTCTATTGCTTGTCTGGGATTCCTATTTCCAAATTTCCATTGTCAAGTGAAAACTTCACAGAGAAATCTTTAGTAAGTTTATTTTTAGGTTGGGCAGAAAGTAAACCAGACATGTCTAGAGCAGAAGAGTACTGAAGGCATTTTATCTCAGAAGAAAATTAACTGCAGCAATAGCTGACAGTGAGACCCAGCATAGGGCAGCATAAATGCTCTTTGCTGGCAGCAGGCTGTGCAGCTCTTGGCAACTTATCCTTTGATTATCTGTGGGGTTCTGTGAATATCAAAGTCTTTGCTTCCTTTGTTAGTATGCTAGTTTTGGAGGCAAATGGCTGGGAAAATTTTAGGTTCTTTTGAAAAGTTTTTCTCTAAGTAAGAGAGAAGCTATTAGAATAAGAATAAAACAAACCATTAAGATATAAAATGAACACCTTTTAGGCATGATATTTTGTTGAGGGCTGCACTCTGCCTCAACACTTTGGGTTCTAAGTGCTCTGGTCAAGAGAGAGAGTGGAGCCGGAGGGGCAGGAGACACAAAGACTGGAGACAAGACAGGGTGTGTGGTCAGGTCTTAAGTCTCGTCCCCCCTCTCTCTTCCTGTCTCGTTTATTGAAAGGAAATCTGGGGTATATATAAATACAAGCAGGAGAACACAGGTGAAAACACTTTACCATGTGCACCATGCAGCTGGGGTCAATAAACAGCAAAACAGGCTATGTGGGATAAACAGTATTCTTATCAGAGTGTGCTTCAGCTGTTATAGGCTTTTGAAAACCAAGTCTTTCATCAGGGTACAAGGTTCCAGATGGCTGCAAAGTTGATCTAGCCACTTTCTGCTAAAAGTCGGCTCCCAACAATATTTCTTCTTTGTGTTATAGGGATAATATTGACTCAGTGGGACCATCAAGAATATTGGTGGCCACCTTAACCTTAACCCTGAACCCAACCCTATCCTAACCCTCACCTCTTAATTTCCTAACCTCCTAAATCAAATTCTACAAACCCTTATTCTAATCCTACCCATGATTGTCTAATCCCCTAACCCTAACTCAAATCCTGCTTGTTGTGGGGCATATTTTTTATTACAATTTTTGAAGTGAGAAACCCTTTATTAATCTTGATGTTTTGAGATGTTCAGATCCACCTTTAATCTGGGCTATAGATTCTTTTGACAACCTACATATATAAAGGACATTGAACAGGGCAGTGTTTTTTTTGTTTTTTTTTTTTGTTGTTGTTTTTTGTTTTTTGTTTTTTGTATTGGCCCTACTTTTTTGTACAAAACAAAGATGATTTGTTTGTTTATTTGCATTTTAAAACGGGTATTAGTAAGTACTTATTTCTTCAGAATTCTGGCATACACTGAATATCAGCTGTAATATCTTGCAGCATGAAATCAACCAGTCCTTGATTTTCTAATTTACCTTGTCCAACAGCGTTTATTGGGACATTCTATTAAATAGCCTTTCTGTATATAAAGATTTATTCTCTCTATGATTTGAGCTATGTTTATCTACAGAACCTGTACTAATACAACTGTTGTTTTTCTCCACTTTTCCACTAATGAAGATGTGCTGACTAACAATAGTGCTCACCTGTGTTTCCCTTTTGATTCTGGCTTTTCTTCAGGGTTGATTGATACCTGTCATCTGGTCAAAGGAAGCTGCAGTTTCCCTGAGCCCAGCATGAAGCCACAAAACTAGACTCTTGTTTCCTAAAATCCCTCTTTAGTGTTAGCATTCTGTCTAAAACTCTACCTCACAGTTACCTGGTGACAACCAGGTATGCTGCTTCCCATAGTTACCTCTTTAAAGAGAGACTGAATGTGTTCTATGTATGTGGGGGAGGTGTGGGGTAAAGAGATGTCTCTGCAGACTCTTGACTCATGCTGAGATATCTTTTCTCCCTGATGAACCAGCCAGACGACATTATAGTATAGAATATAGTATATTTAGGACATGGGGAGGGGAGTTAAGAGGGTAGTAGAGGCAAGGAAAGACAGAGAGGCAGAAAGTAGAAAAGTAGAGGCCTGGCTTGAGCATGTGTAGAAAGAGTGGAAAAGGGAATGGGAGAGAGTGGGCAATTGATGATCCTAAGATGGCAAGATAAAGAGAGAGCAAGAGATCAATAGGGAGAGGAAGGGGTAAGCAGCCACCTTTACAGGGGGTCAGTCCTACCTGCCTGTTGCCAGGTAACCATGGGGAGGAACATAACTGGCTGTTGACAGGTAACTGGAGTGGAGTTTAGACAGAATTCTAAAGAAATAACCAGTGCATCCGTCGACTTATGGGTCAGATTGATACCTCCACTGCACACTGAGTACTGGGCTATGGAAGCTATTCACCCTGATTACAGGAAGAAGAAGGCAAGTGCTGTGAGGAAAGCTCAGGTAAAGTCTGAAGTCAGGTCCTGGTAGGTGCAGGATCATTGCTCTCAGAGGGGAGGAGCAGGCAGCTGAACAGCCAGAGCTGGAGTGCTGGGTTCTCCCCCAGGGCTGGGTGGGGTGAGATTCCTCTTTGAAGACAGAAACAAAAGCTAATGGAGTGCAAACCCCTCCTGAGCTCTGGAAAAGGTCTGATCCTGGCCCGGAAGCACACTTTTAATCTTGAGGAGTGGTAAGGCTCACTGGCCAATCAAGGCTCCCAGGCAGACCTGCCAATCAGACAAGGAGGCGGATTCTTCTCGGTGCCATTCTACAAGTTTCCTTTTCCTGTTCAGGCTTGAATGGTCATCTGTGCCTTGCTCTGTGTCGGGTGCTGTGTGGAGACCTCAGGGAAGCTCTGAAATCGTGTCATGGTGAGCACAGGGTCACTGCCCACAATGGGTAGGGGCAGGCGGCTGAGCAGTGGGAGCTGGGGTGCTGGGTCCTCTCTGAGGCTGCATGGGAAGCATCAGCCAGATGTGACCACCTGTGAGGTCCCTGGTGATGCTCCTCACGTGTTAGATCAGGAGGTGACCTCTGGGTAACTTCACTATCTTGGCTGATTCTGAATCTGCCCAAAACTTTTGGAATTCCTAGTTGTCCTAGTTGTTTAATGCCAGGAAACTTTTAGACTCAACCTTTTTTTTATTATTGACTGATGTATCCATTTTGTTTTATTCATCTTTAATGTCTGAGACTCTCTCTTCCTTTCCTGTTCCCTGGGTGAACCTTGTCTCTGCAGTTGTCAGTGCACAGGTAATTTCAATGCTCTGCTCTCAGGGACTTAGCAGCTGCTTAAGTCATTCCCTGCCTCCATCACCTGCTGCTGTTGTCAGGTGTGCTTTATATACACGGACCACCAGCTACACAGCTCTCTCTGTTTGTTCCCTGTCTCTGTTCTCTGCACATGCCCCCTCTATTCTCTTTCTCTACTCTCAGGTCTCTCTCTCTCTCTGCTCCCTGTCTGTCTTCCTGTCTGCAGGTCCTAATGTGCATCTCTATTCCTTCCCCCAAACAACCTCTTTTGTACCATATCTGTTGCCTTTTTAATTTCTCATGACCTGCTGTGATAGGATAGCTTGGATTTCTTGGTTACATATTTTTTTGGTTGTTATTTATTATATTCCAGTGGTGGTGTCTAGGCCTCTGGGTTTGAAGTGATTATTGATTAGGTACTGATTTTTCTATTTCTCTTGTTTGGGTGGGAGTTTTGTTCCTGGGTTATTGTTTACTGTATGGATTTGCAGAGAGACTTGGCTGAGTGTTGACTCTTTTACTGACCTGTTTGTTTGTTATGTTCTAGAGGGAATGCTTGCTAATGTTGAAAGCTGGGAGAAGAGGTGGGCAGGAAGAGATGATCTTAGTAATCTACAAGGAGACTTTGTCATTATCGGGGTTAGGCTGCTTCTGGTGTTTAGTACAGTACTAGATACAACTGTGAAAATTGCATTTGGGATAACAAATAGTGTGGTAGATTTATGCAAAGCTTACCTCGTGTCCTTTCAGGCATGGCATGTGGGTGAACAGGAACTATCTGCCCAAGTGGGGGGTATGATACAGGGATGAGTCAGGAAAGGAAGGGCAAGTGGGGATGGCCTGCAGTATCTTTAGGAGGCATGCACAAGCGGAGAGGTAATTTCCACTAGTATTCTTTTCCAATAATGAGGACTACTGCTATTCTGTTCTAGTAGTAAGGGCAACTGATATTACGGTTTGCAGTAACAGACAATGAGGTAGGTCTTTGGATAAAGTACCTGTTCTACTGTCAGGCATGGCTTGCAGAGAAACAGTAGTATCTTTTGATAATAAGGGGCTTAATCAAAAAGATGAGTTTATGAAGTCCAGCCAACTCTGTTTTTGAGATTGCACAAAATCCACTTGAGCAGACATCCTATGACAAAACCTTCTTATCAACAGCCAGTCAAGGTACAACAGCAGGGTTTAGCTACATATAGATAACTAATAAACCTTTAAAGAGGAAAAAAATTTAGCATACCCATCATAGTTTTCAGATGGTTTTGCCCCTTTGTTTGATTCTTGCAAATTATGCCAGACATGCTGTTTCTAAATAATTAAGTTGCTGACCTGTATGTTAATGCCCCAGTCTTGCTGTAGCTGCAGTAAATACTCAGCACCCCTAGACTCGGTCTCTCAGTTTGGACCTGATGTGAGATTGACTGGTGCAAATCATTGTTACTGAGCTCATAATACAGACCTTTGTATATTTGCATTGCAATAGGTTCTTGGTGGTCTTTGGAGTTCCAGTGACCTGGGCACAACATCTTGGTGCATGGACTGGTACCCCAAAACCCTAAGGAATCTCAGCTGAAGGGTTGAAAGGCTGCCTGTTAAGATGTTTCATTGTTCTTTGTGTAAGTGTCTTGTCTGTCAGATTTGTGTCTGTGTGTCTTGGGTTTTAGATTTTTCTTTTATTTTTGGAGGGAGATGACTAAAGTGACTGTGAAAGCACAGTATAGTGGATGCACCAAAGAGTTGAAGCTACAAAAAGGTTGGAAGATGTTTCAGAGCCTGGTGTAGGGGGTGGTGTGCCCATGGTATTAATTTCTGGGAAGGTTATATTAGACTTACAACTCTGGTACATGGCTGACAGCTATCTTCTTATCTTTATTTTCTCCTGTGTACAAGTGGTGGCATATGCTGGGTACACTTTACCACCCCTTGTGGCTGTCTATTTTGTGTGTGGCACTTTGTTATTCTCTGACTGAGGAAATGAGACAGATTCCATCCTAATCGATTTAGTTACTAGCCCCACATTTTGGGTTAAATCCTTCTTAACAACAGGACCTAGACCCATTGACTAGTTCATGACAGCTCTTTGAGACAGCATCCAGGGCAAAATCAGGCTCTGTCTACCTTGTTTTACAGGGTAGAAAGACAAAGACCTCTTTTTCCACCTTCTTAACTACCCTCTGCCCAGTTGTATGTGACTCTGTAGTTTTGAACTTGGAGCTGTTATAAGATGGAAGGTCGTTCTCATTGAGTCTAACAAATATAGCATGTCTTCCTTGGACCAGAGATCCTGTCTTTTGTTGGTGACCATTTCCAGTTGTGTGGACAATCTACTTTTCTGTCCACCTTGCAAGTGTTTAGCCTTCTCTTTGGTAGCACTGGAGTGGAAACCCAGAGTTAAAGATGCTCATCCCTGGTCAGCACAGCTTCTGAGCTCCCCATTCCAGTGTATTCTTCCCTGCTCTGAGCCAGGTGCCCTTCCTATTTTGTCCTTGCTCAGGCACAAGTCCAAATCTAAATGGGGTGGCAGGGGCTCCTGTAATTGATATGGTTAAATCATTGGTTTGTGTTGTAACAACTTCCTCATTTATTATTGTGTCTGTGTCATTGTTGTTTTCAGTTCTCAGCATTTCAGAGCTACAGTCACTGAAGGAGCCTAAATTGAGGGTGTGCCCTCATCAGAATGGCTGGTTGCTATGTCTGTGAGAGATAGTGTTGATGATTGATTAGGAAGGCTCTTCCACTGAGGGTGGCAATATCCCTAAGCAAGTGGTCCTGGGCTGGATGAGAGAGCAGGCTGAGCATGAGACAGTGAGCAAGCAAGAGAGCAAGCCAGGAGACAGTGTTTGTCCATGCTTTTTGCCTTCAGTTTCTAATCTAAGCTCCCAAAATGATGGACTGTGGTCTGACAGAACCATGTACAACAGCCACTTATTACCTGAGATGCTTTTGCTCAGAGCGATTCATCACAGCAGAAGCAGAGTAGCAAGTTAGAACAAACAACAACAAAATGGTATCACAGATGTGATTATGCTGCTGGACGCATAATCTATGTTTTTCTTTGAAGGAATGTGGAGAATTATCACAAACTGAGATTGCAAACATCTATAGGAACTGTACATGGATCTTAATTAGTTGTTCTCATAGGACATGGAAGCTTGGGTGTTGACAGTAATGCAGCGCAAGGTAGTTGAGGTCATTTGTTCAGTGAAAATAGACTCTGAGGAAACTTTAGTTAGAGGTCATTTGTGTGATGATTTTTGTCAAAAATCTTGCCTAACTTTTGCATTATGCCCTGAGATATTGAGTAGGGTAAAATTTTAAAACTAATATACTGATTTGTATATTTTTATTTTATTTATATGTATGTTTCTTTTCCCATTTTTTTAAATTCCTTATATCTCAGTTACTACCTCCTCCCCCATTCCTTCTTCCACAGTACCTCATCCCTGACTCTTTTTTTCTTCCCCAGGGAGGGTTGGGGGCGCACTTGAGTATCCCCCAGTCATGGCATGTCAAGTCTCTGCAGGGGTAAGCACATCCTTCTCTCTACTGAGGTCAGACATGGCATCACGCCTTTAATCCCAGCACTTGGGAGGCAGAGGCAGGTGGATTTCTGAGTTCGAGGCGCCTAGCCTTGGTCTACAGAGTGAGCTCCAGGACAGCCAGGGCTACACAGAGAAACCCTGTCTCAAAAAAAAAAAAAAAAAAACCAAAACAAA